>NC_138893.1:60259061-60490519 GCF_965194825.1 Balaenoptera physalus | reverse complement strand
CTGGGGCCTCTGCCCTTACTCTACAAAACAAACAAACAAACAAAAAACCAAAAAAACAGCCACTTTTTCGCCTGTCTCTTCACCTGGCTAACTGCTAGCTCATCCTTCATGTCATAACTTATTTTCATTTTATCTGTCTTTCCTGAGTCCAGCATTCCTTCACAGCAACTGACAAAACTATACCTCTTTTCTTAATTATTTATAATTGTGGTGTTGCAAGCTACTGTGAACCAGGAGGGGTTGAGGCCACAGTGAGTGAGGGAAAGCACTGAAGTTCAGGCTATAAATTCCACATGAATAGAGGCTACTTCGTTCCATTCACTGCCATAGCCCCAGCATAGATATAACACAGCACTGGGCACATGGTAGGCACATATTAAATAGTTTCAGATTGATTTTAATTAGACAGTATAAAAAAGCACTTAGAATACCTGGCACATGAATGATGCTCAATTTATGGAGGTTATTATAATTGCTTATTAAGTATTAATTAAATTAATTAGCGATATCTGCCAAGAGGTAAAGAAGTGATGGTCAGAGCGGTTGCAGGAGAAATCAGAAAAAGACATGGCCCAGATGCAAAGGAGGCAAAGTTTTTTTAAAAAGTTAGAAAATTAAATTAAATTACTAGACATCACGTAGTGTTTTGTTGCATGAGGTGTAAAAGCAGCTGAAAATGTTCTATGCTGTTATAAACTCTGCCTCCACTAGGGGGCAGCTCAGGGTCATAAAAGCACTGACAACATAAATCTATAATCTGAGGGGACGGAAAAAAGTCTGTTAGATAGAATTAGCTCTATGGAAAAACCTACTCCATTTTTTAAAAAATTTCACATACACCAATGAAAATTTGCCACTGATGACTACTACTCACGGGCTAGCACTTGGGAACTGATGGTCTTCTATGCAGAACTTGAAAACAGGTGGCTATAGAGTTAATTTTTCTGCTGAAAAGTAAAATGTCTTCCTGGCTCACTTAGACATCACATACAAATTGTTAATTCTTCTTTTCCTAGCATTTTAATTTACAGTATTTCAAAAGCTGGAGTTTTTCATGTAGTGATCTGGCTTTCCAGATTCTTTTAAAAAATTGTAAGATTTGACAACACTGGGCCCACATTCACACAGGACACCACACAAAGCTCCCTCTACTTGGGTTCCTCAAAATCTTCACTGAGAGTTAACTATAAGGAGGAAAGGAAAAGTGGATAGTTTTCTTGCAAGAGTCGCACAGTGTCTTGGAGTGCTTTCTCAATCCCACTTGAGCAATATTACTTCCAATATTAACCTGACCTTATATTTCCATCTTTCTTAGGCTGCCTATTTCCTAGACACAGTTTCTGTGCTTAGCAATATCTGCTAAAAAAAAGTTTAAAAGTTTCAAGAAGGAAGATAGAGTTAAGAGAATCAAGTGCAAGATAAGATTGCTGGATTTGATCACTAATGACCATTCAGAGATTAATTTCATACAGTGTCAGACAGAAGGCAGAATACAGGGGCCTGAGTTCGCGGTCTATGAAGAATTGGAGTGTGATCAGAGAGGAATTCGTGGTAAGTTTGGTAGTGAAAGCTAAGCGGGAGCTAGTGAGTACCCAGAGGGGTGTAGCAGGGTCCAGCCAAAGTTCTGCACATTTATAGGCAAAGTGGTGGCTTCAAGTGGTTATAAATACAGGCCCTGGAAACAAACTTTCTGGTTCCAATCTCAACTCTGCCATGAAACAGTTATGTTATTTGGACAATTTACTTAAACAATTTGTGCTCAGTTTCTTTCTCCATTTAATAATCACATCTTCTTTATCAGGTTACAGAAAGGATTAAGCGTGACTGTATAGATGAAGCACATAACTCAGGTCTGACTCATAATAAACCCTCAATTAATGTAAGCTACTCTTATAGTTATTTTTAAAAAAACATAGCAGCCAGTGAAGATGGGCAGAGGTGGTTATCAAATAAATAATTACTGAAAGAGAATGAAGAGATGATAAGATAGTGAACAAAAGTCGAAGAATTAACCTTACTAAACAATGACAGTTTGGTTCTAAAGCCAAAGCAAGGGAGGAAAGATAAATATTCAGGATAGAGAGAACTTTACATTAGCTGAATTTTTTGCCGGAAAGTCTGAGGTTTGATCTTCATGCCTTATGCTAACATGTATTTATCATCAATAAAGAGATAGACATAGATATTCAATAAACAGCAATTATGTTTAAATACATGAATGGGTTAATGACGTAGGGGAGCAAAATTTGCCACCCCAAAATGTGCCTCTTTGGCATGAGGATTAATTTACGCTGATTATTTTTAAGAAACTGAAGACTCAGAAAGTCTTTTTACCTCTCCCTCAGCTGCCAAGAATTTAGATAAAAGATTCTCTGACATAAATCATACCAATGTTTTCTTAGGTCAGTCTCCCAAGGCAATAGAAATAAAAACAAAAATAAACAAATGAGACCTAATCAAATTTACAAGCTTTTGCACAGCAGAGGAAACCATTATATAAAAAAAAAAAGAAAGAGCCTACAGAATGGGAGAAAATATTTGCAAATGATGCAACCAACAAGGGCTTAATCTCCAAAATATACAAACAGCTCATATGACTCAACAGCAAAAAAACAAACAACCCAATTGAAAAATGGGCAGAAGACCTTAATATACATTTCTCCAAAGAAGACATACAGATGGCCAGTGGACACATGAAAAGCTGCTCAACATCACTAATTACTGGGGGAGAGATAAACTGGGAGATTGGGATTGACACATACACACTACTATATATAAAATAGATAACTAATAAGAACCTACTGTATAGCACAGGGAACTCTACTCAATACTCTGTGATGACCTATATGGGAATAGAATCTAAAAATGAGTGGATATACGTATATGTATAACTGATTCACTTCGCTGTACAGCAGAAACTAACACGACATTGTAAATCAACTATACTCCAATAAAAATTAATTTTAAAAAATCACTAATAATCAGAGAAATGCAAATCAAAACTACAATGAGGTACCACCTCACACCGGTCAGAATGGCCATCATTAAATAGTCTACAAATAGGGACTTCCCCGATGGTCCAGTGGCTAAGACTCCAAGCTCCCAATGCAGGGGGACTGGGTTCGATCCCTGGTCAGAGAACTAGATCCTGCATGCCGCAACTAAGAGTTCGCATGCCGCAACTAAAGATCTCACATGCCGCAACAAAAAGATCCTGCATGCGGCAACGAAGATCCTGTGTGCTGCAACTAAGGCCCGGCTCAGCCAAATAAATAAATAATTTAAAAAAAAAAAAAGTCTACAAATAGCAAATGCTGGAGAGGGTGTGGAGAAAAGGGAACCCTCCTGCACTGTTGGTGGGAATGTAAGTTGGTGCAGCCACTATGGAGAACAGTATGGAGGTTCCTCAGAAAACTAAAAATAGAATTACCATATGATACAGCAATCCCACTCCTGGGCATATACCTGGACAAAACTATAATTCAAAAAGATACATGCACCCCTATGTTCATAACAGCACTGTTCACAATAGCCAAAACATGGAAACAACCTAAATGTCCATCGACAGATGTATGGATAAAGAAGGCATGATACATATATACAGTAGAATACTACTCAGCCATTAAAAAAGAACAAAATAATGCCATTTGTAGCAACATGGATGCAACTAGAGATTATCATACTAAGTGAAGTAAGTCAGAAAGAGGAAGACAAATACCATATGATATCACTTATATGTGGAATCTAAAATATGGCACAAATGAACCTGTCTACAAAACAGAAACAGACTCACAGACTGTTGGTTGAGATCAGACTGTGGTTGCCAAGGGGCAGGGGGAGGAGAGGGATGGACTGGGAATTTGGGGTTGGCAGATGCAAACTATCACATTTAGAATGAATAAACAACAAGGTCCTACTGTAGAGCACAGGGAACTATATCCAATCTCCTGGAATAAACCATAATGGAAAAGAATATTAGAAATAAGAATGTATGTATACATGTGTAAAACTGATTCACTTTGCTGTACAGCAGAGACTGGCACAACATTGTAAATCAACTCTACTTCAATTTAAAAAAAAAGCGGGGGTGAGGGGGCCCTGTTCTGGAATAGAGCTTTCAGCAGAGATCGCTGCAAAGAGTATGGGGGAAACTCAGCAGAGCCTAAAGATCAGAGTTCACTCTGTGTCCCATTGTCTCTGCAGGCCCAGCAAACATTTATTTACCAAACATTTGCTTTTCCATCTTTTGTGAATTACCTTCCTCCCCTTCAAAGTCCCAAATCACTACCACCAACACCCTCTCTGTCTTTAGCTGAAGATGGTATTTAACGTGAGGGTTTCAGCCATTTTGGTGAGTTATTCAGTTTTCCTGGGTCTCTCCCATGTATACATGTTATTAAACTTTTGTTTGATTTTCTCCTATTAATCTTCTTCATGTCCATTTAATTCATAGACCAGCCAGAAGAAGAGGAAGGGTACGTGCCTGGCTTTCAAAATAGCTGATAACTGTTTTCCAGGCCCTAAAATTTAAGAAGCGCCTCTGGGGAGCACAAGACACGTTCAGTTTGTTGATGATTAACTAAACTATTCTGTATGGGTTATTTAACATAACCGTGTTTTACACTGCTCCAAGTTAAATAGAAATCACAGCCGGAAAAATAGTTGACATTATTTGAGTACCATGGAGGAAACTGAGCTGCTTGCTCTGTAACAGAGGTCTTGAAAAGCAAAGTTTTTTCCCCACCATCCCCGCTTTCAGTGTTGCTTCCCCTGAAGTGTAGTGGATCCTCCCTAGTTGTCAGTCTAAAGAGGGAGACTTTGGAACTCTGCCTTGATAAGTTGCTTATTAACCGTCTCCATGCTGCAGCTCCCCCCATTTAAAACGTTCCCTAACAATTTCTGAGGATAATCTGTGGGTTTTTTGGGTTTTTTTTTAAAAAAAGCTTCCAGTCTTGGTGTCTTCCTAACTGATTTAATAGATTTTTTTTTAAATTTATTTATTTATTTTTAGCTGCATTGGGTCTTCGTTTCTGTGCGAGGGCTTTCTCTAGTTGCGGCGAGCGGGGGCCACTCTTCATCGCGGTGCGCGGGCCTCTCACTATCGCGGCCTCTCTTGTTGCGGAGCACAGGCTCCAGACGCGCAGGCTCAGTAGTTGTGGCTCACGGGCCCAGCTGCTCCGCGGCATGTGGGATCTTCCCAGACCAGGGCTCGAACCCGTGTCCCCTGCATTGGCAGACGGATTCTCAACCACTGCGCCACCAGGGAAGCCCAGATCTGTGGTTTTTGATGCAAAACGGTTCAGATAGTGTACAAGAGAAACGTGTACACTAATGAAATGTCTTCCCAGAAAAGGCAAGAAGACGTTTTCTTCCTCTTCAACTTAGGAAATCTTAGGGAATAATAGCGAAGGTTTTATTTTATTTGTACAATAAAGCTCAAGCCTTTCCTTCTGATGACTCATTTCTTCACATACCGTGATTTAAATTTCTTAGTAAATTCTTTCTTTCAGATAAATAAAAAAGGCACAGGAATTTTTTTTTTTTGTCGTAGGTCCACTTAACCTTTATGTAACATAAAGGACAGCCCCAGCAGTGGTTGGATTATGAGGAGTAGTAACAGTGAAGGGGAAATCAAGGAAGGGCACACATTTATCTGTTTTCTATTCCTTCTCCAACAAGGTCTTTTCAAGAATATGATGTTGTCTTCACAGCCAGGAAGTTAAAGAAGCTTCATTACCACACTTGAGACCTGAGAAGCTCTGAGGCCAGGGCAGGGCAAGAAAGCCTTTGCCTCCAATCATGAGGAGAAAGGACGGAGGAAGGGTGGGTTCCAGCTGCTTGATCTAGCCAATCGGAGGCCCTGATATCTCCCTACTACCTCAGACCACCAAAGAGGTAAATGCAGGGCTTTGAGGAAGCAGTAGTGTCACTCTCACTGCCTCCTGGGCTCCAGGACTTTCTGCCAAACAATGGCTGCCCAAGGGTGGGGATGACCATGTTAAACTGACATTATTTAGAATTACTGGAGCACCGTGATGACAAAAAGCAAATCAACCTTTAGTCAGTATTATTAGTCTCTAAATTCGGAATAGACAATAAAACTTCTTATTGCCTGTACCTAGATGAACTGCTCTCACCCATACCTTTCGTATACCACTCAGTTATTCCAACTGGCCCAACTTCCCATGCTTCAGATTCTCCATACATACACCCCTTGTCCGGAACACTCTCCCCAAGATTCCCAAGACTAGATTCGTATTCCTCAGAGTTCAGCTCGAATGTCACTACCTCATTGGAGCCTTTCAGGTTAAATCTAATTACATATGTACACCCCTCTTATATACTCTCTCTTTATCCTGTTGCTTCCTTGATTTCTCTTTTCACTACTTACAATTATTTTTTTTTTAACTTGTGTATTCATTTTACATTGGTAGCGCCAAGAGGTCAAGATCTACTCTTATTTATTTATCACTATGTACCAGGAGCTAGCATGTGCCTGGAATATAGTATGTGATGAATAAATATTGTTGATTAAATAAATGGATGACTGAATGAATGAATAAATATTTACAAATGTTTAGTGCCGGTTTCTGTTCATACATTGAAGCTATCATTTCCTTTTTAAAATGTGATTTAGTACCACATTATCACTTGTAAAATACTTAAAATATACAAGGAAAGAATCAAGAAATCAGTTGGGATAGAACCTATTTGGTGCTCTTTTTTAAATATACAATGCCAGATCTTCCCTGGTGGTGCAGTGGTTAAGAATCCGCCTGCCAATGCAGGGGACTCGGGTTCGAGCCCTGGTCTGGGAAGATCCCAACTGCTGCAGAGCAACTAAGCCCACGAGCCACAACTACTGAGCCTGCGAGCCACAACTACTGAGCCTGTGAGCCACAACTACTGAAGCCTGCACGCCTAGAGCCCATGCTCCGCAACAGGAGAGGCCACTGCAATGAGAAGCCTGCACACCACAGTAAGGAGTGGCCCCCACTCGCCGCAACTAGAGAAAGCCTGTGCACAGCAACGAAGACCCAACACAGCCAAAAATAAATAAAATAAAATAATTTTTAAAAATAAATAAATATACAATACCAAAATCTTTAAAGGGTTCAATACCCAAACTAAGTAGATAGAGATTGTGAGGGAGGCATTTTTTTCAATTGCCTTTGCCTCTTCTTTTCCCTTATCATGGAAGGACACAATGTTTCATGCTGAACCCGATCTCACCCAGCTATCCTGTTTTATATATCAAAACTGTGACCAGAAGAAGTTAAGTGATTTCCCCCAACTGCCCCGAGTTTCTGGCATAATGGGGACTAAATTCTAGGTTTCCTGGATTTCCGGTCCAATGGCCTTCCCATTCATTACATCTCTATTCCTGTTCCCCCTGAGTTCTCCTCCTCGATGGTACCAGCTCTCCCAAAAAGCCCTGCTCAGCCTAAATTGCTTTCTCTGGACACTGTATAATTCAATATGATCCCCCTCTTCTTTAAACCATATGCTCTTTTTCTGTGGTAACATCTTCCCATCTGAAAAACAGATATATTCCTAAAGCATTAATATTAAGAGTGCGTGTATGTGTGTATGTGTGTGTGTGGGTACCACTATTCATAGGTAACTTTAACATTAGACTTTCCCAAAGTTTAAAGGGATACATCATTATAATATAATTTTCTAGATATTCCTTTTAAGGCCTTGTTTCCACAGCTGACAAGGACAAGAGCCTGGAGAATGTTCTATAGATCTCCTAAGCACAAATTCTTGAGCTCTTTAAGTTCTTATACAACTTCCTTCTTTCTAATTTTTGTAATACTTTGCAGTGTGCAACACTTCTCTACAGGGTGGGAGTAAAATGTACCTCATTGGAACCTGGATTTAGTTTACCCTATTCTTCTAACAAAGGGAAAAGGACAAGAGTGTAACTTCGTGGGGAAGAGCGTTGGCAGAAGAGCAGAGTGGTTAAGACCAGCTTATTTATGGAGGGTGACATGCCTATTGAGAGAGCTTTAGGGAAAGAACTTAGCATGTTCATCAGGACATGAGCACAATTTCCCTGAATGTACACAGGTCTCTAGCCATTAAGTACTTTTTAGCTGCATAACTCTAGGCCAGTTCCTGAAACTATCTTTGCCTCAGTTTTTTCACTTGTAAAATAAGGATAATCATAGTGACTCTCTTATATGGTTGGGTGAGTATTAAATGAGTTAATACACTTAAAATGTTTAGAACACAGCCAGGCACATAATAAAGGCCTAATTAAATACTTGTTATTATTGCAAATAGTATGAACAGATATGTGTGATAAGGGTTTAAAATCAGTGGTCCCCAACCTTTTTGGCACCAGGGACCCATTTCATGGAAGACAATTTTTCCATGGACCAGGGGAGGGGGGGATGGTTTCGGGATGATTCAAGTACATTACGTTTATTGTGCACTTTATTTCTATTATTATTACATTGTAATATATAATGAAATAATCATACAACTCACCATAATGCAGAGTCAGTGGGAGCCCTGAACTTGTTTTCCTACAACTAGATAGTCCCATCTGGGAGTGATGGGAGACAGTGACCCCCGAAGTCTGTTGCTTATGTCCAGTCTGCTCCGTAAGATGCAGCTTAGTTGTCACTTGCCACTCACAGATAGGGTTTTGATATGAGTCTGAAAGCAATTGATTAATTATGGTCTCTGTGCAGTCAAACCTCTCTGCTAATGATAATCTGTATTTGCAGCCACTGCCCAGGGCTAGCATCACCGCCTCAACTCCACCTCAGATCATCAGGCATCAGATTCTCATAAGGAGCGCGCAGCCTAGATCTCTCACATGCGCAGTTCACAGTAGGGTTCGTGCTCCTATGAGAATCTAATGCGGCCGCTGATCTGACAGGAGGCGGAGCTCAGGCAGTAATGCGAGCTATGGGGAGCGGCTGTAAATACAGATGATGCCTGCCCACCGCTCACCTCCTGCTGCGCGGCCTGGTTCCTAACAGGAGTTGGGGATCCCTGGTTTAAATGAATCAGCCCTGTTTAAAAGTCTGGCCTGCATAGCCGGGGGTGATCAATCCGAGCTTAGTTCTCTCACTGAGCTCTAAGCATATCCTCTACTGCAGAGGTTAGGACCCACTCTGGGACACCCCCTCATTCTCCCCTTCTTTCTTACAAATATATTAGAAACAACCTAAATGTCCATCGATGAACACATGGATAAAGAAGATGTGGTACATATACACAATGGAATATTATTCAGCCATAGAAGGAACAAAATTTTACCATTTGCAAAAACAAAGATGGACCTTAAGGGTATTATGTTAAGTGAAGTAAGTCAGACAGAAAACGATAAATACCATATGCTCTCACTTTTATGTGGAATCTAAACAACAACAATGAAAAACAACAAACAAACAAGCACACACACACACACACACACAAAAGCACATGAATATAGAGAATAGATTGGTGGTTGCCTGAGACAGGGCAGGAGGTCGGAGGTGTGAGAAACGGGTGAAGGGGGTCAAAAGGTACAAATTTCTAGTTATAAAATGAATAAGTCATTGGGATGTAATGTACAGCATGGTGACTGTAGTTAATAATACTGCATTGCATGTTTGAAAGCAGCTAGGAATGTGGATCTTGAAAGTTACCATCAAAACAAAAATTTGTAACTATGTGTGATGACAGATGTTAATGAATTTATTGTGGTGATCATTTTGCAATATATACAAATATTGAATCATTCCTTTGTACACCTGAAACTAATATAATGTTATGTCAATTATACCTCAATAAATATATATGTATATGCTATATATATAATAGCATAACTATTAGCAATGCAAGGCTCTAGAGGGTAGCAGAATATGAACCCCAATTTACACCTCTTAGTGTAACAGGTATTTTGAACTAAAAGCAATTGAGAAGAAGCAGATACAAAGAATGTTCTCTGCCCTCCCCCTCTTTAGCTAAAAGCAGGACATAAATATGTGAAGGTGTTGCCCCTTCTTTCTCTACCAGGAAGGACAAAATTACCTTTGTCAGCCCAGAGAAGTCACCAAAGTATTTTGCAGAGTAAAATTTCTAACTAGCCCTTGTCTTCCATTAGCTCCCCTACATATTTGCCTTCCCTCAGTTTGCTGCCTTAGAAACTCAAAGTACTTTTCCTTTGTCTTGCCACTCCTCTAAAAATTTATTTTTCTTTTGTTAAGATGCTATGTGAGCCCAAGTTCTAAGTACCTCTTTGAGTTACTCAAAGTAGTATCACTTGTGGTACTGAGTTGCATGGAAACACCATTTATCCCAACACTACTTAAGACTACTGAGAAATAAAATATTGCCTGCCATATCAGTAAACAAAGGATGTCACAGTCATCAGCAACTGCAGTCACCACCAGCCACCAAAGGTGAGCCGGGGAGCCCGGAGGGAACTCAGGAAGGAAACAAAGAATACCTGCCATCTAGCAGCCATCAGACTGCAGCCACTCCAAAGGTGAGCCCTGCGGAAACTCAGGATATGAAAACACAAGATCCTGGCCCCATATAGCTGAGGTGCATATCAAAGGAGTGATTTTAGTGAGCCCAGACTCTTGCATCTTCCCATACATAGAAAAGTACTAAATTCCTTAACTTGACATATCTAGTTTTCTTTTATTAACAGTAATTTTTTCTTCCTACTACCTGCCCTTTGTTGCAAAACTCCTATCTGTCCTAGCTCACCCTCACATCCTCGGAGCAGTTTTCTCAGGGTTATTTGAGATGCTGCCTCCCGGGCTTGACGCCCTCAGTGTGTCCGCTGAATAAAACATAACTCTCAATTTTTAGGTTATGCATATATTATTTTAGTTGACACTAGCTTTGATTCAATGTTAATTATGAGCTTTGAATAATTACTTATGAGCTTCTAGGTAAGTTAGGGTCTTTTAGGGGTGTGTGTATACGTGTGTGTGTGTGTGTGATTGTCGTATTTGCTTTCAAATATCATAGTAGATTCCACATTGCTTTGTCCTCAATATATCTGAAAAGTGAAAAGTTCATTCCACTTCCGGGGATATTCTCACTGATACTAATAAGTATCAATGTCTTGCCTTGACTCAACCACTTGCCAAATCCACACCCCATCAACAAACAATTACACTGCTCACACAAAGACTTCCTTAAGTAATTATTTCCAGGACCTAGACTGTACGCTACAATCTGGCTTCTCACTGCATGGTCCAGGACCAGCAGCATATTGCGGAGATGAAATGCATTATCTTATGCCCCACCCATACCTACAGAGTAATAATCTGCATTTGAACAAGATCTTTGAGTGATCTGTATGCACATTAAAATTTGAAAAGCACTAGCCGAGAGCAGCATTTCTCTCCCAGGGGTGGTAAACTGATCATCTACATCAGAATCACTTGGGAGGCTCCCCTAAAAAGCAGGTTTCTGAACCGTACCTCAAACTGAGTGAAACAGACTCTCTGGGTTGGGGGCCCTTGAAACTGCATTTTCAACAAGTTCCACTTCCTGGTGCTTAGGCAATCTAGGGCTTAAGAAAGGCCAGAGTAGCATTTTAGAACATTACATGTGTTGACATTTTCATATATGTGAGTTCTTCACCAGCCTAAAGTCACTGGGCAAGACATATCTAGAAATATAAACTAATCAAAGAAAAGTTGACTACAGAAAGACACACACACACACGCACACACACCTGGCATTAGACATAACTGCCAACACTGAGAAACTGCCTTCAGTGTTAGAAGAAGCGCCCAAAGAGGTTCTGTTGAGCATCTGCAATGAAATGCAGACCGACCGGTTATTTGTGTCAGAGAGGAAAGGGAGCAAATCATGAATAATAACCTCATTACACCTCTTGGACTCTTGTTTAAACATGACTCTCTTGTATTCCTTTGAAACATTGTTAAAAATCTATTTGATTCTAGTAGGTTACTCTCAATACAGGAAAAAACATTTCTGTATCCATCAGCTGTGAAAAGAAAAAACTCAAAATATCAAAACTACATTCTGCTTTTATCCTTCTTCTACACAGGGATAGACTTTATTAGTAATTGCTAGAGGTGAATTTCCTTTCAAATATCAAGCGGAAAGGCATTACTCTATACCCACATTTCCATAAAAGAGCCAGGCTATCTTTAGTCTGTTTAGAAAATCCAGCTGAAGACAATTTTCACTTGTCCTCTGGATGTTTGACATCAGAAAACACAACTCCATTAACTCCCTTTTCATAAATTTCATTTTACAGATCCAAATTACCCCCTCAAACATCTGGACATCATGACATGTATACTATATGGCTCTCTACTAGCTACTATCTAGCTAAAGTTTTAGGATTGTAAAATAATTTGCCTTAAAATATTAAAATATCAAAAAGACTAGCACACTGGACTTTGTTTTGACTTAATGCTCTTACAGAAAGTTAGACAGATGAAAAGGAGACATTAATAGGGATAGGAAATTCCATTTGAAAAGCATAAGCAATTTTTAACATCTTGGGAATCCTATTTCCAGAGAAGTTACATACCTCAGAGTATAGGATTCCCATGCTGGTCCTTCACAGACTTATTTCACAGCTTCTTGAATCTTCTGGAGGTATTTCCAATTAACATCAAAATTCTTCCCAGTCGAGAGAAAGGTCCCTAGAAGCCCAGGTCGGTGGCAAGTCCTTTCTTTCCACACCTGTGAGTGTTCTTCCAGCAACCTACACAGCAACACACCTTCCAGAGAGCCCAACCCAATGAAACAAGGGCATTAGTTTACCGTGTAATGAATCACCCAAGTTGTGCATCATCTAATGTTACAACCCCGAGGAACTGGTTTCTGAGTCATACCTACTCTGCCAGTGGTGACATGTGGAAAAAAGGAAACAAAGATGAGGCGAGAAGAAAAGTTCTCACACAGGCAGAAACGACTCAGGGCTCAAAACAGGGTACTGTGTTTAGGACATTTCCTAATTGAAATCTGGTTTTCAGTGGCTATTGAGAAAGGCTAAGTGCAAACAAACTCGCTTGTTAGAACCGTATATGTCTGCATAGGACTTGACCTTCATGAAAAATAATCTTTAAAACTGATGGAGTATTGCTGTCTTTATGCACACATAAGTTTATTTATTATTCCTTGATTTTTTTATTAATATAGACTAATTAAAATAATAAAGTCAATTTATGAGCTATAGTATTTTATATACATAAATGTGCTCATAATCACATTCAAGGGCATCTTTGAGTAAAGTTTGAGCAACTCAAATTAAAAAACCTAAACTTTTTGAAATATCAGTCCCATTTACATTCTAGTGAATTCAATTATACTAAAAGGTTTAAATTACACTTATAGTATTACCATATTTGATTTTCCTTTATAAGCACTTTAATTCTGAGCGTAGTGTAATACTTTCCCAGCTAAACAATCTTGTAAATCTAATAAACTAATAAACTAAACTTACTCTAATATAATAAATATTAAGTCATCCTAAAACTGTTTCCGAATTTAGTCAATTTATAATATTCCATTTTAAAATCATAAGTCTAAAATCAATTACTCTATTATACATCAATTACTCTCTTATACATTTTAAATGGAAACACCAGGCCACTTGGTCAAACGTGCTAACATGCCAAATCTCTTAAACATCGTAGATATTTTATATACCAAATATGATACCAAATATTCACACATTTTCTCTGAACTTAACACAATCACAGCAAAGTGCTAAACTTTCCCAGAATTAATACACACACCCATGAGAGAAAGCGTTCAACCATCCCAAGCAAACTGATTTGATCAGTTAAGGTTCTTTGTGGCCAAGATTTGGCGCCAGGATCCAAGGCCTAAGCCTATATATATATATATATATATATTTTTTTTTTTTTTCAGGGAAATTCTTCCTACTCCAATGATGGACACAATGGGTTATTCTTATCATTGTTATAATGAGACTTAGACACTTTACTATGGACTTAGCTTTGGGGCCTACCTCCCAGGAGTTTTAAGAATTAGCTAATTCTTCTGTTGGAGACGGAAGCCTGCAATACCCACTAAGATTGCAGCTGACTTCCTCTTTGGCTTAGTGTCATTTCGCATTTCTTTATTTCCTAAGACATTTAAGTGTCTTTCCCACTGACTTAAATCCTTCACTCTCTTATGCAAATCTTTCGTAATCCCCTTCAGCTTTCTTTGTAACCTCTTCTAACTAATTTGTAGTTTCTGCAGACTCTTTTCACCCTAACTGAACTCAAAAGTCTTCTTTAGGGAATTCCCTGTCAGTCAGTCCAGTGGTTAGGACTCTGCACTACCACTGCAGGGGACAAGGGTTCAATCCCTGGTCAGGGAACTAAAATCCCGCCTGCCATGTGGTACGGCCAAAAAAAAAAAAAAAGAGTCTTCTCTAATTTCTTATCAGGACCACAACTCCTCTATTTGGATTCTGCATCTCTCCCTTGACTGCATCTTGAAGGTGTAAGGGTTCAGGACAAGCTTCCCCAAAATGTGCCGCTTTGGCATGAGGATTATTTTGAACTAAAGGCAATCAAGATCCCGTGGGTTCAAGGGAAACTATTGCCCCTCCCTTAACTACCTAGAAGAACTTAAGTTGGGGGTTTTTCCCAGAAAAACGTTATTACTGGAGGTAAATTTTATCTAAGTGGCCCAATTAATATGGCAGGGCAAATATTTAAATACTAAACATGTCCTCTTTTTATTATTATCCCGTGAATGAACTTCCTGTCCTTGGAAGCCCCAGGCCCCTGTCCCATTCCCTAGCTCAGGATGGCACACATACCTTATTTTACTTTTCTGTCACTGAACCTCTCATGTATGTTAGGTTCCTATATATACAAAATTAAATCTGAGTTTTTCCTGTTAATCTGTCTTTTGTCAATTTAATTATTAGACCAACCAGAAGAACCTAGATGGGTAGAGGAAAGGTTTTTTTCCTTCCTGACAAAGGGTAGCAGAATGTGTCACCCTAAAATATGTCTTTTTAGCATAAGGATTATTTTGAATTGATTATTCTTGAAAAACTGCAGATCTCTGAAAGCAGTAGAATTTACCCTTTTGTAAGGGAGATTTACATTTATAAGGGAATTCTCCATTTGTAAAAGTGTCTCCCTCACTGTACCAGGAAGAAAAGGATGACTTCTGGAAATTTATCAATGGAGAAGGCAATGACTTAAATCTGCATAACACCCTTACCCTTGTTTTCTGTGCTTTTCTTGGTCACCTCCCATAACTGCCCCTCCCCCAACATCTTCTTTTGTCTTTAGCTGAAGGAGGTATTTAAGGTGGTGGCTTGGCCATTTCCAAGAGTTTTCCTGGGTCTCTCCCATGTGTACATGAGGTATACATGTTATTAAACTTCTGTTTAATTTCCTCTTGTTAATCTGTCTTTATTACAGGTGGGTTCTCAGCCATAGAACCTAGAAGGGTAGAGGGAAAATTCTTTTTCCTGCCCTACAATCTGGTTCTAAAGACACAATACTCATTATAATTGTGAAAGATGAAATGTTTGAATGGACAGATGACACTAAAAACAAAGTAATAATAAAGCAGTTGATTCATTGCAAGTGGCGAAACACTTGCACTTGTCTCTAGGCCAGTGAACATTGACCAGGGATGATTTTTTTCCCCAGGTAAGGTTCCAAGATCTAGCAAATAAAAATACAGGGCACTCTCTGGAGACATTTTTGGTTGTCACAACCAGGTATGGGCATGATACTGGCATCTAGAAGATGGATGCCAGGGATGCTGTTAAACATCCTACAGTGTACAGGGCAGCCTCTCACAGACAAGAATTATCCTGCCCAAAGTAGTGCTAAGGTAGAAAAAACCTCTTCTAGGCCAACAGGAGAACTAAAGGTGAAGAAAGAGGACTTGGATCACTTATACTGTGAGAATGGAATATAGTCATAGAGGAGGAAAGAAAACCTTTCTCTTCCTACCCTTCTAGGTTCTTGCTGGGGCTCAACAAAAGACAGACCAACAAGAGAACAGTAAAGGGAAGTCTGTTAGCATGTATATCTTATATATACATGAGAGGAACTCAGGGGATGTGTAACTCCAAGAGGTGTTTAGAATTTAGGACTAGATACCATCTTAGGCTAAAGGAAAGGTGTTTGGGGCTTCTGGGGAAGGTTGGAAGGGGAGCGGAGGCAAGTTATGGAGAGGTGGCAGGAAATGTGAGGTAAACAAGAGTTGAATAATAAAGTTTGTCAGGCAGATTTAAGTCAGTGCCCCCTTTATTGCTACAAGTTGTTCAGTGTCTTCTACAAATGTCATTTTCCTTTATAGATAAAAATTTCCTTTACGAAAGGAAAACTTGTACCCTGTTTTTAAATCTTGTCTTGCATCTGCTGGTTCTCAATGGCCTTTAGCTCAAAAAAATAATCCATATGCCAAAGAGGCATATTTGGGGTTAGCATGTTCTCATACCCCTCATGGTGAAACACTGTCCTAATGAGGTCTGAGAAACAGATAATTTTTTTAAATTGTTTAGGGTTCACTATCTGGCAAACTGAGCCTTTACAAAAAGGCTTAATTACAAAAACAGAAGAGAAAAAGTTCTAGGAAACAACTTTCACACATGAACATCTATCAAGAAATAATATTTGAGTCAGACACTACAGGCGTAAAATTAAAGATGTCCATTTCCTATGGCTGTGTTTATAGCCAACCCCAGCTGACAAGCACCTAACTCCCTGTGAGGAAAAAGAGGCTCCTTCAAGGTGTAGCCCAAAGACTTGACCCCCAAGAGAGGTTCAGTAGGGCATACCTAGGGATCTTAACTCACCACATTGTCTAATGGCTCCCACTGGAAGCATCTGATTAAAGGAGTGTCATGATCAGAATTTCATTTATATAATAAAGCCAACACTCTGGCCATTGTGTGGAGAGTGGATTTGAGGCAGACAAGAGAGAAAACAGCAAGACCAGTTAGGAGGCTACTGCATTAGGTCAACTGAGAGATTATGGCACCAAACAAAGGCAGAAGAGCAGCAGTGGGGATGGAGAGAAAAGGAGGAACTCTGAAGGACGTAAGATGCCACGTCAGCAAACCAAAACTTACATAACTTTCGTGTCCTTGTAAATGCTCTGCTTGACCAGAAACACATTATTTCCAGCCAGTCAGTCCTCAAACACCAAGAATCTGTTCTGATATCCTTGTTCTAAATAAGGTCAGTTATGCAACCCCAGGGTAATCAATTTAAGCCAAATACATTTTCCTTATGCCCTAATTGACCTGCTAGCCTTGTGAAGAACTCTCCAGTCTCCTAACCAATCATGGCCTATTTTTATGTTGCTGCTTCTAACAAACTATACAACTCACTCCTGCCCAGACATCCTTGGAAAGAGGACTCCACTGCTTCCGAGGCACTGTACTCTTCCAACCCATTGATTGTTTCCCCTTAAATAAAGGACATCAAGCTAAACGGTTTTATTTTCGTCATTTGACAGCTACTACCTCCTGGCACCAAACACACTTGTTTCTATTTTGTTCTGTGATGCTGACACTAGCTCCCTGTGGACTATATTTCTTTTCTCCCCACTGACCTCATGTTAGGTTCTCCCAATAGGGAGCCCTCAAGGGAGACTACAAGGCTAAGGAGGGAGAAAGAGACCCGCTCATTCCATGTTTGCTGATCCTATCAGTTTAAGCCCAGCAATAGTTTTTCATCCTAGAAGCAGCCATTTGTCCAACTTTTTTTTTTTTAATATTTTGGTCCCGTCGCACGCTGCATGTGGAATCTCAGTTCCCAGATCAGGGATTGAACCCGTACCCCCTGCAGTGGAAGCGCGGAGTCTTAAACACTGGACCGCCAGGGAAGTCCCTTGGTCCAGCTTCGTTTCACACTCCCTGAACCGGCCTAATCACCCCCGCAGAGGCCCCAGCACCAGCTGTCTCCCTTCCCACTGCCAACCTGATGCAACTTCTCTGCTGAGCTCCTCCAGCATTAGCAACTGCCAGACAGTGGCCCCTCTTCAAGCCTGGGTCCCAAGAATTTTAGGGTCCTTCCCCCAAGTTCCTAAATTCTGATAACCCCAAGCTCTGCTCTCTGTTCCTCCAGTCCGAGAAGTGGTGGTTGCCCCCTGCAATCCTCTCTCCGTTACCTCAGGGTTCTCTCTTTCCCTTTTCAACCTTCCAATACCCACTTAACTGAGTCCTTATATTAAATCTTTCTGTTGAAATAACTAGTGTGGTTTTCTTTACTGCACCCTGGCTGATATAATATTCTAGAGATGTTTAGACACTAGAAATAGCAGGAATTCTTACTCTGATATGAGACACATGGGAAATAGCATATCAAGGATGACATGCATGTTTGCTCCTTGGGAAATCTGGTAGATTTTGATACCTTTCACTGAAATTCAAAACACTGGAAGAGGAGTCAGACTAGGGAAGGGCTGGGGAGAGATGATTTGTTCCAGTTTGCGTAAGTTGTGAGTAAGGGACACAAGTGTAGCACAGGTAAGGAGAGATATCCAAAAGTAAGTTTGTTATGTGGTTTCAGAACTTTGGAGTAAGAGTTGTTCTAGAGATAAAGGTTTTGAGAATTATTAGCATATCAACCAGTAGTTTTCAATGTAAGAAATGAGAGAGTTTAGATACCTTATTTTAGACTTTTTTTCTCATCTACAGCCTGTATAAATTCCTTGGTTGTATAGGGTTATTTCTTCTTTAAATAACGCAAGGACATTGGCTTTTCATTTGAGCCACCTTTTTAATGCTAAGAATTGCTATTTAATCAAATAAGTACTTTTGCTAATCAGAATGTTTGTGTTTCTGAGTTTTATGCGTTGGAGCCCTGCCATCTCATTCTGTAATTCTCTCTTGTTCTGTCAGTGCTTTTTATATCATTTGTTCACTTGAAATTAAGTCCAGGATTCAGAAGCCAAACAGCAGTAATACTTCTTGTTTTGTACTAATATAGGGTTTTTACTTCAAGACTTAAAAAATCTTGTCAGATTTGAAATCACTTTTGAATTTTCCAGTAAATACAGAAATTTATGGTAATGGAGAAGGAAATGGGGTCAGCCAACCCTTAAAATAAAAAAAATACCGGCATTGCAAGTTTAAATTTAAAATAGGTTATTTAATTGTTTAGCTCTTATGCAATGATTAATTCCACAGTGTGTTCTATTTCTGTGTCATCCTTTACCATGTGCTTACAGAATTAGTTATTATCATGTGCTTTAATGGAAACTCAAAGAGTAAATATCATGCTCGTGGTCCCATAGTCATTGGAATGCTGAGATTTTTGTTTCTTAATTTTGTTATATAATTTAACATATCTGAGACAAGAGAGTTAATTTTTATTTCTTGGTAAAAACAGAAAATAAAACTAGGAAGTAAATATATTACTGACGAATCCTGTTACACTGGATGGCTGTTTCAAGATACAGCCACCTACTTCTGCAAACTTTCCACTATTTCTTCACTGACTCAAGAATCTGCTGGATGACTTAAATTGTAAGTCTCTTTCAATTCCGCAGTAAAGCCAGTTTCACAGTATGAGACAAGGTATACACTTCAGGGTGTGAGTTTACTACTCTGACCCACGATGAAGAATGTAGCCCACTTTACCCTGTGACCTATAATTTTCTTTTATTCCTGACGTCTTTCAGGGCTTAAAAAAGAGATGATTTATGTCTACTCCCTTATGAGGTCCTAATGTTCATTGTATTAGATTCAGCTTCAAGCCTATGAAATGCAGTCTCAAGTTTTTATGGGATTTTGTTTGGTTGGCTCTAGTTTATAATAAAGTGTTTTTTGGTATACATACCCTTCCAATCTTCTTCCTATGGAAATGTACACTTTATTTATTTATTTATTTGAAAAAAATGAGATTTTTGGCATGATTGTTTTGCATCTTATGTTTTCCCTTCAACAGTACATATTGACACCCTTCCATGTTACAAAATAGTCTTTAATATCATTTTTAGTGACTACCTAGCATTGCCTTGATATCAAAGATAACAGCTCTCATTTATTTAGCACTTACCATGGGTTGAGCCCACTGCCAGCTGCTTATCATATATTGCCAAGTTCAATCCTTGTAGTAATCCCTTGAGATAATAATAAAAAATAATGGCTAGCCTTTACTGAGTGCTTACTGGGCAGATCTCAAGAACCTCATCCACCTTACCCCACTCAGTGCTCTTTTACAATAACCCTGTGAGGTTAATACTATTATCACCGTTTTTACTGATGAGGGGACTAAGACTTTGAGAGGTAGGATTACCTGCTCAAAGTCAGCAGCCGGCAAGTGGCTGAGCGTAGCCAAAAGCCTTCCCTTGAACTACTGTGCACTCCTGCTACCTCTAATAGACTGTAGTGCATTTGATCTTAACGTGCTTTAGACCTCAGAGGCAAGTAGACTTCTTGCCATTATGAGTTTTTTGGTTTCCAGATGTTTGTGAGCAAACATCTGTTCAGCTCCCGAGACACCACTAGACCACAGAAACTCCATATTGCTTGTCATGAGCTTGGATTCCCTGAACTTTTAAGAATCCAACTCGGGGACTTCCCTGGTGGCGCAGTGCTTAAGAATCCGCCTGCCAATGCAGGGGACACGGGTTCGAGCCCTGGTCCGGGAAGATCCCACATGCCACGGAGCAACTAAGCCCGTGTGCCACAACTACTGAGCCTGCGCTCTAGAGCCCGTGAGCCACAACTACTGAGCCTGCGCCCTAGAGCCCGTGCTCTGCAACAAGAGAAGCCACCGCAATGAGAAGCTTGCGCACCACAAGGATGGGCAGCCCCCGCTCGCCTCAACTAGAGAAAGCCCACGTGCAGCAATGAAGACCCAACGCAGCCAAAAATAAATAAATTAATTAAAAAAAAAAAAAAGAAGCCAACTCAACCAGCCATTGTCCTGTTGCATTTCAACACAGGCCTTATTAACTCTGACCAAATAAATGCCACAGAAGAGAAATCCACAACTCTTAGAATGTTCCCCTCTCAGAGCAGGCCCTCCTGACATGAGCTCTGAGGCTAACAGCCTCATTTGCAGGTGGTCAAACAGAAGGCTGAATGAGCTAGGAGCTAGGGTCAGGTTTCCTGTACAATTTTCCAGCCCCTCGCCTCACGGCTCCTCTTCTCCCTGTAGCTCCTTGTCACATAGGGCAGGTGAGAAATGTCTGTTGGTTCACTTCTGCCTCCTGGATGACTGAGCACATCCTGGAGCCCAACAGTTGGCAGCCCGTAACATTCAGACGAGAGAATGGGGAAATGCAGCCAACACAGCTGGATAGTCTGGTGAGCTCACACAGCAGGCACTTCTATGGGCTTCCAACCCCTAAGGACAGTGCTGGACCTTGGCTTGGGCTGTGGCATGAAATGTTAGGACACCAGATTTCCAATTCCTGCTCTGATTTTCTATGTGAATTTGAACATGCTTAGACTTCACTTTCCTCATCTGTGAAGTGAAGGGGCTAGACAAGATTATTTCTCAAGTCTTTGAGTTCAGAGTTGTTTAAGTTTATGCTGAAATGGTGTCCTAACTAAATATTTCAAAAATGAGAGACGCTGTGGCATAATTGAAATGAACACGGGCTTTGGGATCTAAGCGACAGAGGTTCTATTCCTGGCTTTGTTACTAAAAGGCTGATGACTTCAGACAACTTTTCTGACTACTGGTTTCTTCATCAGAGAATTGAAAAGGTGATCATCAAAATTAAATGAGCTAATGATTAGAAGTGTCTAAATCATAGCAAACATAGGAAATTGTAAAGACAGTCATCAATTCCTCCCATTCCTGTGCACACATATTGCTCTTCCCATCAATATGGGACAACCTTGTGATTTGTTTGACTAGCAGGATGTGACAGGAGGGATGCTATGCCAATTCTGTACCTAGGCCAGTTTATTTCTCACCTTCTCTTGGGATCCAGCCATGCTTAAAAAATGTAGGCTAGACTACCACATGAGGAGGGGTCACAGAGAGAATCCCACCCAACCTCTGGTGGCTTCAGCTGAGGCACCAGACATTTGAGTGACAGCATCTTGGATGTTCCAGCCCCAGGAGCTCCCAGCTGAATGCAACCACATGAGTGATCCCAGCAAACACAATGTGAGATAAAGGCACCTCCTAGCAGAGCTCAGCCAACTCTCAGGATCATAAGTCTTTTTGATTCACTAAGTAAATTTTGGAGTGGTTTGTTACACTGTAAGAGATAACTGAAACAATGAACACGATAATTCATAACTGATATGAATATTAGTTAATGTATTTTGATCTCTAATTCTTTGCTACTTTGTTTTCACTGGAAATTCATGTTTTTTAAGCTGACTGCTTCCACTGATTAGTTTTCCCTGTCCTCCCACTTCTCCCCTTATAATCAGACTACATAACATAGGAATATGACTACAGTGTATATAGTCAGAGTTTCTCCACAGACAGAATTTCCCCTGGAAACAAAGGGAGAATCCAAGATGACAAAATGCACTTAATATGAGCTCTCTGGACTCCAGAAGAGGATAGGCCTGGCTTGATTTAGAAGAAACCAGTTTTGGGTGGGGTAACTCATTGACCCTAAATGTTCCTTCCAGCTCCTGATTCTCTGATTCCTTACGTCAAGAGCTGGGTTAGTCATACGGTGTAGCCAGAATATTAGATGCTGGGTCAGATATGCTTGTTGGAATGACTGGTGATACATTTGCATCAAAAACATCAGGGATCAAAAGATTGAGGAAAACATTTGGACTCCTCTTTCGATTAATCTTACCTCCCTCCAACCTCCTTTCACCTCTGGGTTCAGTAGCTCTTTTTGCATCTTGCCGTTGGTAGAGCTTACAGTGACATGCAGTTAGTGTGATCACTGAATGGAGTGCATCTCTTTTCAGTAGTGAAAGTTAAGAGCACATGCTCTGGACTCAGAGATGGATCGACTTGCTCAAAAACCCTTCATATTACTTTTATTTATTTAGTCAATAAATATATATTGATTACCTACCATGTGCAAGGCTCTATTTTATTTTATTTTATTTTAATAAACTTATTTATTTTTATTTAGTTTTGGCTTCATTGGGTCTTTGTTGCTGCGCCTGGGCTTTCTCTAGTTGCAATGAGCAGGGGCTATTCTTCGTTGCGGTGCACAGGCTTCTCACTGCGGCATCCTCTCTTGTTGTAGAGCACGGGCTCTAGGCACGCGGGCTTCAGTAGTTGTGGCACGTGGGCTCAGTAGTTGTGGCGCACGGGCTTCATTGCTCCATGGCATGTAGGATCTTCGCGGACCAGGGCTCGAACCCACGGCCCCTGCATCGGCGGGCGGATTCTTAACCACTGTGCCACCAGGGAAGTCCCAAGGCACTATTTTAAATGCTCAAAACCAGTAGCAAAAAAGAGTGATAACGGGGGCTTCCCTGGTGGCGCAGTGGATGAGAATCTGCCTGCTGATGCAGGGGACGCGGGTTCGAGCCCTGGTCTGGGAGGATCCCACATGCTGCAGAGCAACTAAGCCCGTGAGCCACAACTACTGAGCCTGCGCGTCTGGAGCCTGTGCTCCGCAACAGGAGAGGCCGTGATAGTGAAGAGGCCCGCGCACCGCGATGAAGAGTGGCCCCCGCTCGCCGCAACTAGAGAAAGCCCTAGCACAGAAACGAAGACCCAACACAGCCAAAAATAAATATAAAAATAAATAAATTAATTAATTAATTAAAAAAAAAAAGAATGATAACATCTCTGGCCTCATGGAATTTATTCCTCTAGTTCTTCACCTATAAAATGGAGGTTTTAATAGTTTGTACCTCAGAGGGTTGCTCTGGGGTTAATAAAATATTATGTATATAAATAACACAGTAAAAGAACTCAACAAATATTAACTATTATGGATAATATTATTCAGCCTAGTCTACTCAGAAATAGAAGCTAAAGGAACTTGTAACTTTTACATTGCCTTGCTAGTCTTATTTTATTTGGATATATTCCATAAAGAAAAATTTTTAAGTAACCATTTCAACAGAAAAAATATTAAATACATAAAATTTAATGTTTTTCACATATTATGTTTAAAATATTAAATAGAAAAGACAGTAGCAAAAATTTTCGTATTTACCCATGGCTATTTTTTGTCTCCAAGGAGAAGATAATAATAGTGCTGTTTTCCAACTGTTATCACCCATACTTCAGTGCACGTGTCAGAGTTGAGTTCCCCATGAGCTATGAACCTGGTTTGAACCAAATATTGATCCCTAGTTTATAATTCCAACCTTAGGGGACCGTATTCAGGAATTTTGGCAGGGACTCAGAAAGAAGCCAAGAGTGGGGAAAGGAAAGAGCTATCTGACAAAGAAGGCGGTGACTTAGCTTGTGCTAAGAAATATGGGACCTTTACCTACATTCCGTCCAAAATTCTTTTAACGACTCAAAGACATTTGATGATCCAAGATGGAAGATTCTATACAGCTTCAGAGCTTGATGTCCCTCAAAGTTTAGCCCCAGTGCAGGTGGGAGTATAAATTGCTATAGCCACTCTGTAAAATTGTCTGGAAGTATTTACTAAAATTCTGCACATGACTATCCCATGACCAGGTAATGCTACTCTTAGGTATATACTTAAGCAAAATGTAAGTACCAAAGACATACAAAAATGTTCAAGCAGCATTATTTATAATAGACAAAAGTTGGACTCAACCCAAATTCCATCAACTGTAGAATGGATAAATAAAATTTGATATGGTAGTATAATGGAATACCACACAGCAATAAAAATGAACAGACTATTGTTACATGCAAAAACATGGATAAATCACACAAATATAATGTTGAACAAAGAAGTCAGACACAAAAGTGTATATACTTATAATTCCATTTTTATAAAATTCAAAAGAACAAGCTAATATATGATGTCAGGATCAGAGTAGTGTTTACCTTTGGGAAAGAGAAAGAGATAGTAATTTGGAAGGCACTTGAGAGAATTTCTGGGGTATTTGCAATGTTCTATTTCTTGATCTGGGTTATGATTTCACAGATATATTTGCTTTAGGATAATTAATTGAGCTTATGAGCTGCACATGTTTCTGTATGTATGCTACTCTAAAATTAAAAATAAAACACACATACACACACCAAGGTCAAGGCTTCTACATGATAAAGGGACTTAACAAATATGCTCTTCTAGGACCCTCTCCCCCAGTGCTGCTTCCCCACTCCTAGCAAATCGCTGTTCTCTTAGCGAATCTTCCCATCTTCAGTCTTACCTCTTTCCTTGTTATCCCAAGTGTTGGTGACTGGCTTCCACCTATGGTTCTGGCAGGCCTTGGACACCTGTAACTTGCCTCATCCTAGCCCTGAATAATCCATGGCTCCATAGGAAACCATCTTCTTTGAGATATATGAAAGGAAACACTGGAATTTGGCTATATCTCTCTTCTTCTCTTGGAAAGATTCTGGGGTACCCCGGCTTGCCTTTCTATGCACAAGTCATAAAACAAACAAAAACAAAACAAAAAATCCCCCAAATCATCCAAAACAGTTAGAAGAAAGCAGAAGTATCATTACCACTTAGAGTGCCATCTGGTGTATTTTTTGCCTCGTGGCATAAACATCACTGCCAAGAGCCATGGAATTTAAAGCCTTTCCCTGAGGGATATTATAGACCTCTTTCTTTAGATCTAACCATTGCAGAGTCCTAAGAATTCCTGCTATGTATCAATTTGAGAAATATAGAATAACTACTGATGCAGTTAACATTTGTCTGTACTTTTGCCTGTGTTCCTAAAAGCTATGTTTGGAGACTTTCCCACTGTGAAGACTGTAGAAAAACAAATATTGGATTTCCCGGACTCCTGTTCACCTCAGACATGGGCATATGACCTAGGGTCCACTGATTAGAAGCAACTGCCACCTGAGCTTAGTATTGGAAGTTTGGAAGAGAAAAAAGGCTGAGACTGCCATTTCCATTCTAGTGGTGGCCTCCAGTTTCTTAAGACAGCAATGGGAGTAATTCTAGCAGCAAGGTGCAAAAACTGATGGGTATGAGGTTTTGCCCTACTTTAAGCTAATAGGTTCACGTGCCACCGTTGGATGGATGCTAGTAGAAGACACTAAACCCTTGGGTCAAAGACAAAGGACTCTATTAATCATGGCACATCAAGCTGGATGAATATTAGCATATGCACTAGTTAGCTGCCCTTGATCCTAATTTTCATGGGAGCAATGCAAATGGGCCAGATAGATGCCTGAACACGCAGTGGTTGTATTACAGGAGACGAACCTGGATCTTTTATAATGGGCAGTGAGCATGTCTACTCTTTGCTCTGGAGGGAAATACAATATCTTCTGAGGCTTCTGCTGTGCAAACATCCTTGAAAGATAAACTGAAAAGAAGGCAACCAGTGCCTCTGCTTGCAAGACACGCAGAAATGCAAGACGCCAATGAAGAAGTGTCTCCTAACACTTCAAGAACCAGTGTTGATGGAGCTGGGGGCGTTAATTGCAGTGACTCAGCTGAACAATGGTGTCAGTTGTACCTTTACCAGACCAATTCTGCAGCATTATTTTCAGCACTGGCCCAGGCTGTACCATCTCCAAATCTGATTCTTGGACCCATCTGGAGTTAGTGAGCTCTGGCCAATATTTTCTACTTGATTTCTTTCACTCACACCTATCAATGCTGACTGATATATTAAAGAAGTGGTGAGAAAATGCCTATACAAAACCATTTCTTGTCCTTTATTTTGGTTGGTTCGTTTAGTCTCTTAGGTGTTGGGTAAATCATCTGCCTTCTCATCCCCCAAAGCAGGTATAAGCTCTCTCCTCGGTCCAGTCTTAAAGAAAAAAGGAAGTGATATCTGTATCACCTCAAGATCCTGGACCTGAGTTAAAATCCCCAGATAATACAGTTTCTGAAGGTGCTGGATCTCTAGCCTGCAAATTGCTAGAACCCTAGAGATTTTGTCTTAATCAAGAATATAGAGAAACTCAGCTTCATGAGGACCATTGATGAGTTTTTTCAATTGTTGTTCTCTTTCTCCACAGCAATGCTCCCTAGGATAGCGTTTCATGGTTCTTGCAAGATGTAATTTTTGTTTATTGATTGTTGAATAATGGTCTTAGTTTTAATATTTCTTGATTAGCATACACTACCATTGCTGAGAATCATAAAAAAAAAAACTTAGGCTTGAAGGATTACTTCTCAAACAGTTCACAATTTGATATTGACTTTTTATCTAAAAATGTTATTCAAAGTTTCACTATTGTCTTGATAGTGAAAAATACTTTTCTAACAGTTTTCCAAGATGGATTGTGTATATTGCATCATCTTCCCTCTAAGACCAGCTACCTTGATTATATTCCAACTCTACATTTCCAGTTAATTAAATATCACATAATACTCCTTCTTAATTTAAAGAATCATGGACTGATAGAGAAGGAAGGGGCCTTAGAAGTCATCTTCTGGTTTACTGCTTAATTTTAAAAGAAGGAGGGAATCCTACCTGCTATAAATTTTAATTCTATTTCTTTTAAAAACATACCATTTGTTATATTTCATTTGAAGCAATAAAGTAATACTTGCTTATTTTTTTTAGTTGGAAAATAAAGAAACCAGTTTTTTAAAAGTCACCCAGAGAAAATTCATTATCAGTGTCTACATGCATTTTTCCCAAGCTCTTTAGTTCTCCCTGTATGTATATTTTCACACACCTTAAATTACAATGTGTATTTCATTTACATCTTGGTTATTTTTCCACTAGTTGCACATCACTTTTTTCTTTTTTCTTAAAGTGCCAGTGCTTCTTAAAGATGTCCTACCTTTTTGCCCAAATGATGAGGAAAGTTAACAGTTTTACAAAACAGTTTTCAGATAGTAAGTTGCTTTCTAATTTATTTTTCATTTTATATACATAGTCTGTTGTTAAAATAATCTCTTCCCAAAAGTAATTTTGAATTGAAGGGCTTCTTTAGGTTTAAATGGTATGGTAAACAGTAGCGTGTACGTGGCTATGATAAAATGTAAAGTTAGATTTATGTGCCCTGATGTAAGTGAAGACTGTGCTGGTTCTTTCTAAACCAACATGGGCACTTATGTGTCCTGGAACTATATGACCCCAAAGAAGAGAAAAGAATGTGGGAATTCCTGCTGGGAAATGGAACAGCTGTGCAAGATCAGGATAACAGATGTCATTGAAAACTGTGGTCAGGACAAGCTAAATAACATTATTAATAATGGTAATAATGTTATTTAATATTGGCTGAGAATTTGCTATACGCTAGGAACCATACCTTAAAGGCACTGTCTTACTTAATCATCACACAAACATCAAAGTAAATATTATTATCATTACTATTTTAGAGATCTGAAAATTGAGGCATAGAGAGGTTCAGTAACTTATCTAAGGGTGAAGAGTTTGTAAGTGACAGAACCAGGACTCTTGAAGCATCTCTCTTGGTGCTAGGCATTTAGAAGTCATCCAGTAGGGCTTCCCTGGTGGCGCAGTGGTTAAGAATCTGCCTGCCAATGCAGGGGACACGGGTTCGAACCCTGGTCTGGTAAGACCCCACATGCCACGGAGCAACTAAACCTGTGTGCCGCAACTACTGAGCCTGAGCTCTAGATCCCACGAGCCACAACTACTGAGCCTGTGCTCTAGATCCCGCAAGCCACAACTACTGAAGCCCACGCGACTAGAGAGAAGCCCATGCTGCGCAACAAGATAAGCCACCGAAATGAGAAGACTGCACACCGCAATGAAGAGTAGCCCCTGCTCGCCGCAACTAGAGAAAGCCCGCACGCAGCAACGAAGACCCAACGCAGCCAAAAATAAATAAAAATAAAATAAAATAAATAAAACATTAAAAAAAAATTTTAAAAAGTCATCCAGTAATGATCTGTTGAGCTGACATAGCTGGATGTAAACATTATATTTTAGGAATATATTTAAAGATGTAGGGGGAATTCCAGTGGTTAGGACTCTGTGCTTTCACTGCCATGGGCCTGGGTTCGATCCCTGGTCGGGGAACTAAGATCCCTCAAGCCATGTGGCACTGCCAAAAAAAAAAAAATAGATGTGGGAAAATGTTCACAATATGTTAAGAAGAAAAGGTTATTTAAAATACTCTAATGTATATTCTAATACTAATTAGGTAAAATAAGTATATAGAGTGATATGTGGAGTGTATATATGCACGCGCACGTGTGTGTGTGTGTGTGTGTATAGATGAATCTGAGAACAAATACAATGATGTGTTGGTTTTTTCTGGGTAGTTAGATCACAGATGATTTTTATTTTCCTCTTTAAGATCTCTATTTTAGAAATAGTCTAGTTTTATAATAATAAGAAGCAAATAGTGTGCTGCTTGCCTCAAAATGTTGGTTGGGTAATTGGTTAAATGGTATATTAGTCAAAGGTTTCCAGAGAAATGGAATCAATTAGGTAAATATAGAGATATGTATATAGAGAGATTTATTATGGGGAGGGTTGGCTGCCACTGTTATGGAGGCTGAGAAGTCTCATGATCTGCCGTCTGTAAGCTAGAGGCCCAGGAATGCTGATGGTGTAGTTCCAGTCTAAGCCCAAAGGCCTAAGAACTGGGATCACCTACCTATGTTTGAGGGCAGGAGAAGGTGAACGTACCATTTCAAACAGAGGGAGAAATTTTGCCCTTCCACTGCCTTTTTGTTCTCTTCATGCTCTCATTGAATTGGATAATGCCCACTTACATTGGTGAAGGTGATCTTCTTTACTCAAGCTACCAATTCAAATGCCATCTCTTCCAGAAACATCCTCACAGACACATCCAGAAATAATGTTTTCCCAACTATCTGAGAATCCCTAAGCCCCATCAACTTAACACATAACATTAGCCATCACAAATTGTATCCTACCAAGCCTGGGGTAAGAGGGGAGGAACGTGTTATCAACATAAACAGGCCAGTATGCAAGCAGATGTGGCTACCAAGGGTATCTAAGCCAAGCCTCAGAGTCTCATCCTAGATTTACTCTATAAAGCACCCACTGGGGGTTCTTAGTTTAAGGCAGGGCCTCAGGGGCATAGCCTAGATACCCTCAGCAGAAGACTCATTGGAGGCCTTAGCTTTTATAAAACCTTCCGATCAACCAGGTCTGTCTCCTGAAACAAAGGCTTTATCCCAGCCTCACCTTCCACCCTCAACCCCTCTGGCAGCCTCAGATATCTCTGTCCTTCAGTGACAGATTTTCTTTTCCGTGACCAGGAAGACAAAAAAAAAAAAAAGAAAGAAAGAAAGAACACATTGGGGATAAATCCAAAGTTTCCCATCTTACTCCCAGATGCTTACCTCCGAGCCCTCTCCTCTCCAAACCATTTTTTTTTTTTCTTTTTTTTGGCCACTCCGCTTGGCTTGTGGGATCTTATTTCCCCAAGCAGGGATCGAACCCGGCCCCGTCAGTGAAAGCGCTGAGTCCTAACCACTGGACCGCCAGGGAATTCCTTCCAAACCATCTTGAACAGAGTGGGCCGATTCCCCTTTCAAACTGGTTTTTCACACTGATGTGTTTAGTGAGAGAGATGTATTTCCTTAATAACTTAAAAAAAATTTATTATTATACTTGTAATAGGTGTTCTTGGCAGAAATATTGAAAAAATAGAAAAATCATACAATTAGAAAAACTACAAAAAAAGAAGAAACTAAAAATCGCATATAAATCCATCCCCTGTCATCCAAGAGCTTCCAGAATTCAAATCATTCTCTAGGCACTAACACAATGCTAGAGTAGTTATTCCTATTGCAACGGCTTCCTTAGGCTAAGTCAATACAGATTTTAATCAAGTTAAATCAGATCTTAATGAAACATCTGCTGACAGATGCATTTGGTCTCCTTAGTCTAGCCTGCATTGCAGGTATCTCTTTTGGGCTCAGATATCAGGGTTGAAAGAGTATCCAAATGCTTACAAGTAGAGCACACCACTTTCCAGGAAAGTAAGCTTGGATAGTTGCATGCTAAATGGCCTGTAAGTAGATAGGCAGACTCTGTGCCCCCAGCCCTCAGACCCCACTCCATACACACACTATTCTGTGGCTAAAGAACTTGCAGGATGGCTCAGGCATGTCTCTCCATCTGACTCCGCCCATCTGACTGCCCCGCTAACCGGGACTCCTCTTTCACTACCAGCTGTATTGGTGACTATTTATTGAGTGCCCACAGGGTGCTGGTCACTGTGCTAAGTACTTTACTATAACAGCTCAGTGAATAGTTACAAACTCCCTTTGAAGTATATTATTATCCCTGTTTTATGGATGATGAGGAAGCTAACATTCAGAGAAGTTAATTCACCGGCTCAAAGGTCACAAAGCTGCAAAGTGGCAGCATTAAGATTCAAACCCAGGTCTGCTGACTCCAAAGCCCTTTCTCTTAATCATTGCAGTGAATGTCCTCACTTTTTGCAGGCGTGGTCCACGTTCATGGTTCTGATGACCCAAGTACGGAGGAAAATGCTGAACCAAGATTGTGTAGAGGGTCTCCCACTCAAACCTTAACTCCTTAAAGATCCCACCTGGAAATAAAATTGAACACTCAGGGGTCAGTAATTACTGCATGGCTGACGTCTTGAATTTTTATATTTGGTAAGATAGTTCCTATCTCCCTGAAGCGCCTCTACCTGATGGGATGTTAAATCAAAGAACTTTGTTTTGGGATGGATACCACATGCCTTCGACCCTATACTTTTCTTTTCATCCTTTCCTTCTGCCACTAGATGACTTGCATGTGACAAGAATACATGTTCATATATGTTCTCAATTTTCCGCTCTCTTCTTGGACTTGGAGAGGTAGCAGGAGGTGGTGAGAGGCTTCTTGCTTATAAGTTAATTCCTGGTCTCTCTTTCCTTGTAGGGAATCTGAATAACGTGAGAATGAGTCATTGGAAAGAGTCTAGGAAGCTATGTAGATTTCACAATAAAGACAAGGGGCTTGGAGTAGAAAAGGAACACAACAAAAACCTTGGAGTGGGGCTTCCCTGGTGGCGCAGTGGTTGAGAATCTGCCTGCCGATGCAGGGGACGCAGGCTCGAGCCCTGGTCTGGGAAGATCCCACATGCCGCGGAGCAACTGGGCCCATGTGTCATAATTACTGAGCCTGCGTGTCTGGAGCCTGTGCTCCGCAGCGAGAGAGGCCGCGATGGTGAGAGGCCCGCGCACCGCGATGAAGAGTGGCCCCCACTTGCCGCAACTGGAGAAAGCCCTCGCACAGAAACGAAGACCCAACACAGCCAAAAATAAATAAATAAAGTGTAAAATTTAAAAAAAAAAAAACAAAAAACCTTGGAGTAACTGCCATTTACAAGATACTAAATAATGAGGGGGAAAAAAAACCATTTAGCATCATGAAAACAAGTCCTTTGGCATCTTTGTGTCACACAGCAAAGTTTTAACTTGCTATCTAAAGTCTGGATGCTGAATGGATGTTTCTTTGAATGCAAGAGTGTGCTAAGAAAGAGTTCCAAGGCAGTAGGACATGGGAAGTTTGGTTCTCTTGTTTTGAAAACAAGTCCTCACGCCTGCATTACTGATACTATCCTTCAAGATCTTACTGTCTTCATTAACTCTTTCCATATTCCAGTCTTCTATCTTCCTTTTGCCACCAGGTCTTTCCCTCTGCTTCCCTGCCTGGAGGAAGAAGCTACTAGGCTCTGGTTACCCCCTGATTACCAATCTAGTCCTTGCCTCCCTTTGGGGTAACTGGTGCACAGCTGGCTCCCCCATTCCTTTCCCAATACCCCCCTCTTCACTTCCCTGTAACATGGTGGATGTGCCCACCCCTCTTCTGAAAATGTACTCTTCACGACCAGTGACTTATACATGGGAAAATCCAATTGCCTTCTTTCAGACTTTGTTCTCCTTGCCATCTCTGCAGCATGTGGCCCTGTTCGCCACCCCTTACTTCTTCTGTCCCTGTGGTTCAGAGTGCCAGCTCTCATCATGGCTGCATCACTCCATATTCTCACCTGGAAATAAAGAAGGTGATGATATCACCTACCTTGTTGGGTTGTGTGGATAAAGTGAGGTGATGCAAGCAAATCACTCAGCACAGGGCCTGGCTCAGAGAAGGGCCAGGAAAGGGTGGCGGTTTTGTAATTAATATTCTCCACACTCAGTTATGCCTGGCTCTCTTCTAAGATTGACCTTTTCTGGCTCTTCTTCCTTCTGCAGCCCAGTACACGTGGACATTTGTTAAGGTTCAATCCGTGGTGCCCAGGCCTTCCCCATCCATCCTTGAGGCTTTCATCCATTTTCTGGCTTTTACTTATTACCACTCAGCAAATTTCCTCCAAATCTACACCTTAAGGTTAACTTCCCAAGATTACTAGGCATTTCCACCTGACTGCTCTTCATTCATCTCCAACACATCACCGTCTCATATAGCCTATATTATTGCTTGATTTTTTTCTAGCAATAATAATGTGAAAAATAATAAAGGGAAATCTCACAAAAATGGAATTGAGGGGCCAGAAGAGTGAGCTCTCCCACACATACCACTTGCCATCAGTACAGATTCCAACAGGGACTTCCCTGGTAGTGCAGTGGTTAAGTCTCCGTGCTCCCAATGCAGGGGACCCAGGTTCGATCCCTGGTCAGGGAACTAGATCCTACATGCATGCTTCGACTAAGAGTTTGCATGCCACAACTAAGGAGCCCATGTGCTGCAACTAAGGAGCCTGCTGCCACTAAGGGCCAGTGCAAATAAATAAATATTTTTTAAAAAAATACAGATTCCAACAGAAAGAGGCGTACCTTGCACCTCTGGCGGGAAGAGACACTACTTTACTACCACCAGCAGGAGGAAGGAAAATTTTCTCCTTGCCTGGTAATAGCTCAGCTAATGAGAGACTGTCACAACTCGGCCAATGAAAAGCCACTGTATTTTGAACTCCTTCCAGTATCTTCCAATGGACTTCTTTTCTATAACAGCCCCTCCCACCTTCCCAGTCTCCTCTATAAAAGTAGAGTTTCCTCTCTTTTGCTTCATCAGACTTGCATGTGGTTTGCCATAGCTGCACGTCCTGAATTGCAATTCTTTGCTGCTCCCAAATAAACCCGTTTTGCCATAAAAATAACTGGCTATTTTATTGCTTTAGGTTAACAATAGCACCATTCTTTTTGTAGTCCAGGCTCCAAAACCTCCTTCCACCCCTTCCTGCCTTACACATAGTGCTAGATGCTTTATAGATATGATTTTATTTACTCTTCATAAGAATTCCATTGGGACTTCCCTGGCTGTCCAGTGATTAAGACTTTGTGCTTCCACTGCAGGGGGCGCGGGTTCGATCCCTGGTCTGGGAACTAAGATCCCACATGCCTTGTGGTGCAGCCAAAAAAGAAAAAAAAAAAAAATTCTATTGTATTTACTCATCAAGAAACTGAGGCTTAGAGAAATTAACCAACTTGCCTTTGATGTACAATTTGTCCAACTAAAAGTACCCATTTTTTGTGCTCAACTATCCTGCCACTTCATATCCAATTTCACAAATTCATTTATCCTTTATAATAGGTAACAGATACCCATTTGTTCCTATGTGGCATTTGAGTTCCACTTTAATTCTGACCCTTATTGTCATATGTTTTGCAGATTTGCAGTCTTCTGTCCTCCACACCTTTAGATTGTACCCCTTCCTAGAAGCACAACCCTTTACCCTTTGGCCTCACATATGGCCTTCTGGTTTCACAGGGTTAAGAGAACCAATTGACATCATGTCTGGGAAAGGCATGTACCGTCTGTAAAGGTAAAATCTAACAACACTAGCTAGTGGCGAGCTAACCACGTTTCCTGACTGTAATGGAACAGACTCAAGACTCGCCTGTGGTGCTGCAGTCTACAGTGACCTTGACAAGTCAACACCACTTTCATGATCTCAGTTTCCTCCTCTGTGAAGTAAGGAAGTTGGACTAGATGATATCTGTGATAACTTCTGATTCTCAAATTTGAAAACTCTGCTTGTTCAGGAAAATGTACCCTATTTTCCACCTCAAAGAATGGTAAAGATCTTTCTGACTAAAAAAAAAATGATTAAGTCAAAGAAAGGCAATAACAACAACCTCTTAGAATTTCTCCCTTCTCTTTTTGGAGGGCAGAGTGTGTTTTGTGTTTATTCGAGCCTCTGAAAACATAATGGATTATGACAGAGTGACCTGTGATGGCAAAGTTTGACATTTAGTCAGAGAAACTGAATAGATGAGTGCATAACAATGACAGAGTCATGATTATTTTGTGGCTTGGGGTCAAAGAATCCTGCAGTTTCTACGAGACTTGTATGATACTATGTGGCTTCATTCAAGGTCTATTTTGGACTTACTTCAAATGGCAAATAGGTTGCTAGCAACTGAATTGGGTACCCCCAGATGTGACTCAATATGACCGTACTTAAAGACAGGACTTATAGGGAGTGATTAAGGTTAAATAAGGTCATAAGGGTAGGGTCCTAATCCTACAGGACTGGTGGTCTTATAAGAAGAGGAAGAGAGAGAGAGATCTCTTTCTCCCCTCTACCCTCATATGAGGGCACAGTGAGAAGGTGGGTGTCTGCAAGCCAGGAAGAGAGCCCTCACCAGGAACCCAGTCGGCCAGAGCCTTGATATGAACTTCCCAGTTCCCAGAACCATGAGAAAAAGTTCTGTTGTTAAGCCACCCAGTCTGTGGTATTTTGTCACAGCAACCCGAGCAGACAAAGATATTAGTGTTTATCTACATTATGAGCCTAAGCTTTAAGCCCAGCAGCACATGCCTAAATGTATATTTAGAGATCTGCTATTTTTACTATTTGTCCTTGGAAAAGGTCATGTCTTTGCTTACATAGCAATAGATAAGTTTAAGAGTTGTATTTTAGGAAGGTATTATTCAGTCCAGTGAAAACTTCAGTGGGCACATTTTTCTATAAACAGAAGGTATTCTTTTTTCTGTTGACCAAAGACATTTTAAATTTAAATAACAAGTACAATGCTATCTTGTGTGTTTTGCACTGTTTCTGCTCAAACCTACTGAATAGCTGTTAAATAATAGTCAAAGCTTACCACAGAAGGATTTCTATTGCATGAAGCAGCCCCAGGGGAGATGTGACCGTCACAGTATATGTTTTGACAGTGAGGGTGAGGGTCAGATGCTTTTCTACCACCTCCTTCCCGCTCTCTCTCCACCTGTCTGCCCCTCCCCACACATCCTTTGTATCTGTAAGTCAGCCTGCAAAAAAAGTCTTTAGAAAAAATCTATTGCTCCAAACACTACTAATATTTGTTCCACATTTATCAATATCTTATGTACCTAAATCCAAGAGATTAAATAATGTCAGCTGAAGAGAGAATTCACATTTTCATCAAATGTCTGTCTGGATGTTGAAATGTTAAATAGTAGTAAGCCTTATATCTGTAAAGCACATCGTAATTTCCAAAATGCTTTCATATTTATCAGCTTCATAACTACCTTAAGAGCTTCCCAGCTACCTTTGTAACATGGCCATCATTCCCATGTTTTGATGGAAACACTAGGCTCAGAGGAATGAGGTTCCAGGAATTCTGAAACCTCACCTAGTATCCAGTATACTGGATATGAGAACATAATGGACATAGAATTCTCCAAGCCTAAATAATTAACAGGAAGAGGGCAGCAAAATAAATCTCAGGAGTGGAAAAACTCAAACGTGCCTGCAGTTTCCATTTTTGAAGCAGTTGCTTCCTGCATTTACTGACACAGGCTAGTTGCCACAGTTATAATTCCTCAACGAGGTTTGAGGAAAAACTAGGTTATTCAGAGCTTATTAGTTCCTTAATGGCACAGATTAGTGGTTTTTGCAAACTTTTCAGTCTCAGGACTCTATACAGTCTTTTTCTTTTTAATTTATTTTTTATTGAAGTATAGTTGATTTACAATGTTGTGTTAGTTTCAGGTGTGCATCTATACAGTCTTAATCTTAAAAACTATCACGGACTCTAGAGAGCTTTCATTTAAGTGAGTTATATCTATCCATTTTTTACTATACTAGAAAATAATATAGAGAAACTTAAAATATTTATCAATCTATTAAAAATAATAAACTGATTACACGTTAAACTAAACATCTCATTTTCATTACAATATAATGATAGTTTTCCCAAACACAACAAAAACTAGTGAGAAAATTGGCACTGTTTTATATTATTACAAATCTCTTTCACATCTGGCTTCATAAGAGGTGACTGGATTCTCACACTTGCATCTGCATTCTAGCTGTGGCGACATCAGCCATGTAGCTCTGGAAAACTCCACTGCAAACTCATGAGAGAATGAAAAAAAAAGTCAAAGAATGGATTTGTGTTTTCGTGAAAATAGTTTTGACCTTGCTGAGTAGACTGGATAGTTTTGACTGTCTGAAAAGATTTCAAGGGTCACTTCCATACTTTGAGAATTATTGGTATAAACAAAAGCAAACCCCAGAGTTTTAAGAACGCATGTTTTTAAGAATATAGTCATTTCTGAGGTACATGCTTTTAAGTACACAACCTATGAGATGAATTTTTCTTCTAATAGAATGAGTTGGGTATTTTAATTCATTTTTCCCCTTGATTTTAAAGATAATCCAGAGCCAGGAAATTCTATATCTGTGAAACAAAGAACAAGAACTCCAGTCCATCTGGTCTCAGCAAGGACCTCCGGTAAGGGCGGTTATTACCCCAAGGAGCACCATTTTATGTGCAAACACCAAACAATTACAGAAGGGCACAAATTAATTTCAGCTTCTCAATCAATGTAAATTCAACACTGCCCACTTTCTCCTTGTACTGTCAGTTCCAACAAATAAGATTCTCTTAGGATGTCGACTGATGGGGAGAATAAAGGCTACTCCAAACTCGTCTCCAAACTCGTGGGCTTTTGGGTGCCCCAAGGAGAGTGGCAGACCTCCATGTGATGGCCAATCAGAGGCAAGAGGTTGCCTCTTTTTCTTGAATACCAGCACCCTGTGCTCATCCAGCTTCTCTGAACAGATCTATCTCTGATGTTGTGGAACAGGAGAAAAATCTGAGTGCTGACTCCCTGTTACTTATACAGTGAGAAAGGTATTGATGTTTCACCACTTATCACATTTGGGAAATACTCCAATGCAGCATTACTTAATAAAGCAATTTAGAATGTAATGTCCTGTTTCTATATGTACCATCAACTAAACAAAAGACAGGGGAGTCCCTTAATTCATCACTCTTCTTTGTGAAATAGTGTGTCCTTCATTTTTTCCTCTCTCTCTTCTTTGTTCCTACCTTTGTCCTTTTCTCAAACATTTATTATGTACCTAGTTTGAATGAGGCACTGTGATAGATACAACCTTATATTTTTCTGGCTTCCAATATTGTTTATTTTTAGTTATTAAATATTTCTTTTCCTTAAATAAGATGAAATCATGCCCTTTATAGGAAATTTAAATTACAGTAAAGTATAAAGAAGGCAATTATAATTGCCTATAACTAATCTCTAGGGATAATTTTAATAAATTCTCCTAGATGTTTTCCCTGTGTTTTTACCTAGTTGAGATTATACGTTTATGCAGTTTTGTATCGTTCTTATTTATTTAACATTGTATCATAAGCAGCTTCATCATAAACATAACTCTAATGCCCAAAGTTGGTGATAAATATCCCAGTGGAAAAATCTGATTCCTCATTTCAGATTTCCTTAGGATACATTGCTTCCTGGAAGTGGAATTACTTTGGGCAAAGGGATGTGTGTATTTTACAGCTTCTGTTAACATACTGATAAATTCCTTCCCTGGCAGTGTATCCAAATTATACCACCAGATGAGGGGGCTCATTTCATTGCATCCTCACCAGTATTGATGGGCAATGTTTATTTATACACAATCTTTGTTAATATAATTGATAAAGGCAAAAAAATTCTATCTTTTAAAGGGATTTATATTGAAATAGAATCTTTAAAAGTGCAAGCAAACTTATAGAACACTTTAAAATTCTCTAAGATAAAAGATGTATAAATATTTCTGTGCCCACTTTTCATTAATTCAGTTAATGAAAGGGAGACAGAGCTTGGATCAACCCAACCTCACTGTGTCAGAGTTCTCATGGCAAACACTAAAACCAATTCTGGTTAACTTAAGCAGAAGAGAAATGTCTTGCAGGCCATTACATAGGATACCAAAGAGACAGAAAGGTTGGAGAATCCGGCTCATGAAACAGGCAGGGCAGCTTGGTAGCTGGAATCAGAACAGGCCCACCACCCAAGCAGCGCACTTAGGACACCACTGGTACTGCCATTGGACAGTCCCACCTCTCACCGCTGGCACTGCTGTCTATGAGCACGAAAGCTACTCCACAGATAACGGTATTATTTCTAAAATGTCCCTTTGAATCAGACTGCAGATTCAGAGACTTGGGTAGGAGACTCTGATTGGCTGAACTTAGGTCACATGATGCTAGCTGCTAAGGGGAGGAGACAGTGAGTGCTGAGCTATTTTGCCTTTTATGAGAGTTTGGGATTCCAGGCAACAAGACTACGATCAATGACCACTATAAATATTTATGTGCATTCTTTGTTTCATAATAATTTTTAGGAATCTGATTAATCTTTTTTTTCTTTTGGCTGCCTAGAGTCTTAGTTGTGGCACGCGGGATCTTCATTGTTGCACGTGGGACCTTTAGTTGCAGCACACGGGCTTCTCTCTAGTTGTGGCATGCGGGTTTTTCTCTCTCTAGTTGTGGCGCACAGGCTCCAGAGCATGTGGGCTCTGTAGTTTTGCAGCACGCTGTCTCTCTAGTTGAGGCGTGCAGGTTCAGTAGTTGTGGTGTGCAGGCTTAGTTGCCCTAGGGCATGTGGGATCTTAGTTCCCCAACCAGGGATCGAACCCGCCTCCCCTGCATTGGAAGGCGGATTCTTTACCACTGGACCACTGGGGAAGTCCCTGATTAATCTTCTTAATTATCACTGAATTTTATTTATTTATTTATTTATTTTTTAAATTTATTTATTTATTTACTTATGGCTGTGTTGGGTCTTCGTTTCTGTGCGAGGGCTTTCTCTAGTTGTGGCAAGTGGGGGCCACTCTTCATCGCGGTGCGCGGGCCTCTCACTATAGTGGCCTCTCTTGTTGCAGAGCACAGGCTCCAGACGCGCAGGCTCAGTAATTATGGCTCACGGGCCCAGTTGCTCCGCGGCATGTGGGATCTTCCCAGACCAGGGCTCGAACCCGTGTCCCCTGCATTGGCAGGCAGATTCTCAACCACTGCGCCACCAGGGAAGCCCTATCACTGAATTTTAGATTGTCTAGTAGGTCATGAGATTATCTAGTTCCAAACTACACACTCAGATGTCTACCATATCCTCAATGTCAGGGGATGGGGCATATAGGAGTGGTGGGGACTGGGGAAAACTGAAGAGCGTCTTCCCAGTCTAAAGGATACACCTACTACTTAGTTCTAGCTGATGGCTGCTAGAACCCACCATGAAGCAAAAGTTGACAGTCCTTCCAACTTTCCAGCACATGCCCAAAGTCTGAATTTTTGTTAAAATTTAGACTCAAATTCAAAATTAGAAAAAACAATGACACCACTGCTTCTTAAAAATCAAGGCTGCAGGCTGCCTGTAATAGTCAGACCTCTCCATTTCAAAAACCAGTGCAGGGAGATGAGGCCTAAGAGGGTGAAATGCCTTAGGCCAAACAGCTCACTTGGTGGCAGAGCCAGGGCTAGAAGTTTGGTCTCCTGAAGAAAAGCAGGTTAGAAGAAGTTCATGTTCCATTACCTCTCTCTGCAGTCACTTCCCTCTCTTGGAAGTAACCTCCCAACCAAACTCAGGAAAAGTAAAAAAAATGTCTGCGTTTCACCCAGAAGTAGTAGTGTTTGTATAATGTTTACACATTCAGAGCTTTACACATTAAAAGCCAATAGGAATAGCCTTTGGTGTCTGATCAGAATTTAAATCTTAACTTCTACAACTTTCTAGGTGGGTCACCTGAGACAAATTACCTTGCTTCTCTGTGCCTCAGTCATGGGAAAAGTAAGAGTACCTTTTATAAGGGCTGTGGAGAGGATGAAATAAGATTTTATGTAGAGTGCCTGGCTCAGTGCCAGGACCATACTAAAAACACCGCACATGATAATAATATAATATCCAAAAGATATCATAATAGCCTGCATTACCCCTGGACACAGAGCGGGGAGAGGGGAAGAGGACTAAACTGTTTCACGGTGGGGGTGGGTTATGGATAAATCTCAAGGTGGAATTCCTAATACGGTGTAAGTGGGGTTTTCACGAAAACCCTAGCCTTCCTCTGACTGCGATGCGAGTTCACGGTCAAATCCAGCTGTATCACCTCACGTGTACACTTGAAAGGCACCCACTCTGGTCCACCTCAGTGAAACTGATGGTGGAGCGAAATGAGAGTTCAGGTGGTTCTGGGCTGAGAAGGGGACGGGCAGGGTTTCAGAAGAGAAAGTCGCACCCGATTGTTTCACATTCGCTCTAGGCCGAACCGCGGGGACCTGCTTCCACCCGCGAGCGTTTTCTGCGGAACGCGGGAGGCCGCCGCCGAGGAAGGGGCGGAGGCAGAGGCGGAGGCGGCACCCAGGGGCCGGGGCAGAGGAGGCCGGGACCATCGCAGTGACAGTTTATTTTCCTGCGGCGGCGGCGGCATCAGGGACGGCTGCTGCAGGCTCGGGATCGCCAGGCCTGCGCGTGGGTTTTCGAGGGAGCTCTCTGCGCTGGGCGCTGGGGAGCTACGGCAGCGAAGGGGAGGAGGAGGAGAGGAACGCACGGAAGCCAAACGAGTGAAGGTAGCAAAGCTCCATCAGTCCGCAGAGAAGCGGAGGAGGGTCGGCAGAGTGAAGAGAGCGGGCGCCTGCTCGCTGGGTGCCCTATCACCCTACTGCAGTGCCTTCCAGCAAAAGCCACCGCGGCCCGGGCTGCAGCGGCCAGACGGATGCCAAGGCCACACGGCAGGCGCGGGGACAGCCGTTGCAGTCGCCATCCCACGCGGGCTCCGGACATCAGGGGCTGGTGGTGAGTAGGCGCGCTCGCGTGTGTGTGTGTGTGAGTGTGAGCGCGCACCGGCACAGGCGAGTGTGCACGCCGGGCGCGTGTGCCCGGTGGCCTGGCGCGCGCCGGCCCCTCTTCCGCTGGCGACGTTCTGTCCCGGGCTTGCTCCGCGGGAGGAAAATGCGCTTTGCGGCCGCTCACTTCCTTCCTGCCAGTCCTGCGGTCGGCTGCCTCCGCCTGCGTTGCCTCTGTCCGCCCCGCAGCGGGCTCCGAGGGGTTAGTTTCACCTTGATGGGAAAAGCAGGAAGCTGTGGCTCCTGGGGGCAGGGTGGGACGCCGGCAGTGATCTACCTCCACGCGGGTGTTTCTGGTTTAGGCTTGGGGCGCGGCCTCGGAGATGGTGTCGGCGTTCAGAGAGACCCCCGCATTGTCTTTGGGGGTGCGTGGTGTGGGGAGGGAAGGGGCGGCGGTTGGAAAAACAGGCGTCCTTGCAGGACCGTGTGTCATGCCTTTCTAGATGATGCTTACTGTTACGCCGTTTATGAGCCACTCATAAGGCATTTCCCCTCACCTGAATAATTTATAAGCCTTAACGGAGAGCCTTTAATGAAATGCACAAAGAAGTGGAATGTCACTAAAATATAATTTTCCAGAACTCTCTGAAACAACCCACACCGCTGATAGCCAAGAGCCTAAGGTGCTGTAATTACTGAAATTTAAAAATAAATAAATAAACAATAAGTAATTCGGGAAACAGAACCTGATCGAGAGGATTGAAGAAAATCTTAAGTGTCTGGGTGGCTTGGGGGTGGCTTTCTGGAAATCGGTGTTTGAATCTTTGAATCTTTCAAAGTAAGCTCCAGAGAGCCCAGTGCTTTCCAAACATCCTGCTAATCACTGAGAATAAAATGAAGTCCTAGGTTTTAAGGCATTTCTAAGTTTATAATGGATATCTCCAGGATGCTGATTTATGATCTCATGATTCAAGGCCCTGTCAAGGTCAATATGGCAGATTTGTTCCAGCAGTTCAATTACACGTGAATGTTTGATTTTCTGTTTCAAGTTTTGGGGAGTAGTTTTCTATGGTTGTTTTACACAGAGTTTAAGCCACTATCTTCTATGCTTTTCCAGACCTTGTTTCGGTTGGCAGTCTTATGTTTGTGGGATGGATGCTAAATTGAACCTCAAAAAGGTACTCTGTTTTAAAATATATATGTATAAAAAATGTACTCTGTGACTCTATTATTGTAGACATTTTATAGCTACACTGTAAATATCTATGTTTCTTTTTAATACTGAGTCAATGCCTTTGGGAAGGCACTGGGAAGTAGGTTCCTCTTGTTTACCGTTTGCTCCATTACATCTTCATTCAAAGGCGTGAAATGTTATTAGAATCTCCCTGGAAAATGAACAGGCTGCTTGTTTTCTGTTCAAGCATATATGCAGCAATTTGCTTGCCTCTTGGGAATCGGCTCTTGAATATACTACTTCACCTGTAATTTATGTATTAGCTGGTTCTTGGGAATTTTAAGAAGAAACTTGTTTTCTTACACTCTTTTGTAACATAAGCACCATTTAAATCAGCAGGCAGAGAACCCAAGTCCTTTACCCATATTGTGGTCTTCAGGGCCAGTTTCTTGCTTACTTTTGCTCTGTTTTATAAGACTCATTCCCATTGAAAGGCTTGGAGGGAGAAATGGGAGCATCGTGGTCCCAAGGGTGTCCTCAGCAGAGAGATTATTTCCTGGAGGGGAGACTGTTTTGGGGATTGGCTTCTGAGAAGGACTGATAAAAAATAAAGAATTGTTAGTAATAGTTACCTCTGTTTACTTTTGGCACAAAGGTCTTAACACAGTTCGATCACATTCCTCCTTCAAGGACTCTTCCCAAGCCTACTTACAGCTACAATCCAGAGAGCGAGGTTGCCTTTTATAGAGAAGAAAAACCTGGTAGTTCTTGCTCAGGATCTGAGGGGTAGAAGAAATAGCAGATGCTGCCCAGAAAATGCCAGGTGCCTTCAGGGAGGATACATTTACCAATTAGACACACTTATAAACCACTGGATTTGTGATTCTGTCTAATCCTAGCATTTTTTTCTCCCCCCTGTGAAAGATTTAGGAGTAACTTCAATTGAAACTATGAGAAATGACTCATGGTCATCCTTGAAAATATGAGAGTCAGTTCTCTACCCCTGAGGGCTAATGGATGTCAGCTGCCCATTAAATATTTGTTAAATGAATACCAATTCTAGAATCTTCCCAACCTTACTACATCACCTCTTCTAGTATTGATTATTTTTAGCCATAACTTTATATGAATCATCAAACGTTTCATTAAATTGGAGCCAATTGATATAGTCAACTAAGACCAACTTCCTCAACTGAAGGAACAATAACGATCCCGCTAAAACAAAACAAAACCAAACAAAGAAAAAAAACACTGTATTGGTACTTACTGACTTGCTTATTTCAGCTATCTGAACATGTGAATTGTCCAGTTGGATGTGTTGAGTGTACATTCAGAAATCCTGAGTTGACATCGTAATGTTCAACTCAGGAATGATCTAGATGTAGCTACATCTGGATATGCCTTTTGTCAGAAATTAGTTGCATTTCTAAGCAAATTAGATGAACTTCTAGTACAATCCTTCATCTCCTCATGTTGAGTAGAAAAGCCAGTTAAACATTTGGCAAATTGCTAAGTCTTCAAAGTTCATATTTGATTTTCTTTCTAAATTTTAAATTAAATCCATGTTATGTTTGTCCATTGATGTGGTTGGCTTACAGACATTAATTCAGACCACTGGCTACTTAGTAACTCATATTTATTAAAAGCAGCCCCTTGATATAAGCACCAGTAATTCATATGTTTTGATTAGCTCTAACTAGCCTTTCAAAATACTCTTGGAAATGAGTGCATTGTGTGATCTTGAATATGAAGAGTGTTATGCCTTCCTTTTTTTTTTTTTTTTTTTTTAAATAGTTCTGACTTTCCGTCCCCAGTCATTGGAGGTTTACCCTATGATTCATGATCTAATTTCACGATGAACGATTAGAAAGCTGACTGAAATTTGTCTGGATATTAACATTATGGTGCATATAATAATGCAGATTTTTCTCTGATATTCTTCCCTTTTTGTCCTCCAATCAAGCTTGTTTCATCCTGAATAAAAATCAAGTGAGATCCTTAAACATTTAAAAATGTTTTCCTGTTGGGCTGTGTCCAAAATAAATAAATAAAATTTAAAAATTGCTTATTACTGTTGTGAAGTAACACAAACACTACTGCTATTCTCTGCATAATGAAACATGGCCATTCTTATCAAGTATTCATTTGATAAGTAGGCACCTGAGCACTTGAACTAGAGTTAAAGGCATGTTCCTTCCATGTCTTATTAAGGCCCTTGAAATCAAGAGGGTGGAATTTTGATTTAGATAAAGTAGCCAATTCAAGGTAGGTTCCTTGAAAGGAGTACGTATGAAAGCATCTTTTTGGAAGAGCACTTTGGCAGTTGTGTGGGGAGTGAGTGGGTTAACAGAAGGAGAGAGTGGAGGTGAAATCTGATGTCAGATAATGACAGCCTGACATAAGATCCCAGAGACACTGAGATGAAGAAGGGAAAACTTCAGACAGCCAGACATCAGGATTCTTTGTTTTATGTGGAAGAGGAATCGTAAACCTGGGGCGTAGTGTGATCACACACGTATTCCACATCCACGGGACACCTCACCAGTTGACCACAGCATTCTTTCCTGCCGAGCCCTGGTGTAACCTCAGAATCTTGCAAACGTTTGACAAATACTTATTAATAAATATTAGTTATTAAACATGTGCTATATGCCAGGCACTGTACTCAGCCTTTACATTTGTTATCTCAAGGATGATGGAGTGGTTAGGAACGTGAATTCTTTTTGCCATTTACGAATTGTGGGTCCTTGGGTAAGTTACTAACTTCTCTGAGCTTCAGTTTCTTCATCTTTCAATTGGGATATTAGTTTCTGTCTCATAAGGTTTGGGGAAGGATTAAATGAATAAATAGGTATAAATGAAAAGTACTGAGAAGTGTCTGGCACAAGGTTAACTGCTACATGTATTAGTTGTTACTATTGTTATTAATTCATAAGACAACCTTATGGAATAGGTGCCATTTTGCAGATTAAAAAATTGAGGCACAAAAAGGCTAGGTAAATCACTCAGGGTCATAGGCTGGGATAGAGTGATAGAGCTGGGCATCAAACCCAGACAATCTTGACTCCGGTGTTTGCTTTCCTAACTTGTGTGTATCCCTGATCACATGCCAGGTGCTGGGGACGCTGACTGGGGAGAGAAAAGTGGGGGCTTGTTCTAATGAGATCCGGGCCTCCAGTCATTTCCACTGCAGAGTTTGTCATCTCCTATATAGAATTAGTACCCAATTATTGTACAAAATTTTGGCTATTTTTCCTTGATGTTTTGGTATTTTGTAAATGCGTTTCATTAAATACTTTAAGAAGGGGTCCAATTTGTGTTTTCACATATGCTTTAAAAATAGGTTATTTTTTGTTTTTGTCTAACAGTTGACATATGCAATACATATTATAATCATTTGTAATATCTTTCCTTGTACCTAGTGATCCTTCGCTGGAGGCAGCAGGATATGTCTCCCTAATATAATGTATAATATATACATTATATGTTTTATATATATTGTGTGATGTAATATTATTTAACTATATAATATATATTAGATGCATTTTATACAGTGTATGTCGTGTATACATAATATAATGTATACATTATATATAAGGTATGTATTATAAAATATATACATTATACTACATATTATATGTAATATAATACATACTGTATAACGCATTGTGTTAGGGAGACATTTACGTCAGATGTAAAGAATCACTGGAGAAGAGAGATGTTACAAATGAGTATGTGTACATTATATTATTGGAAAGGTATCAGTATTCTGAAAAACTTCTATGCCATCCACCTTTGTCCACACTCTCAGAGTCTTATATATCTCCCATTCAGAAGCCATGGTGAAGTTATGATGACATTTCATAACCATTTTTATTCAGAATATTTTATAGAGTAAAAGCAGAGTAAATTTTAGCTGTTCTTTGACTTGACATAATTACATCTAATTATAAAAGGCCAGACATTTTTATTATTGGACCTGCCATTAACATTATATTATACTTTGACTATACCTCAATTTAAAAAAAAAAAAAAAGAGAGAGGCCAGATTTTAATTATAGGTGGGAAGACTGCTGTAGCAACAAAGAATCAAAAATTCTGAATTCCTCCAGAACTTCTTTAGCAAGGAGTATGTCATCACTGATTTCAATATTTTAACATTACATTAGTCCTCATAATTCTTTATTCTCATAAATAAATTTCAGAGATTTGTAACTAGTATTGTTTTTTTCTAAGGAGGCAAAAACTTTTCTTGGTCTTGTGTAAAGTTCACGGATACTATTTAGTTGAGGAAAATTTTTTAAATCTCACTTTAAAAAATACAGTCTGCATTGTTTGATTTTTACCCTTTTGTTCAAATTACATAATTATTTAAAGTCCAGTTTCTTTTAAAGGAACTATTTAAAAATGTTGTGAGTTTAAACTTGATTAAGTTTGAGTTTTGGTGAATTTGGTGTTTTATTTTGTTTTTAAACTTTTGCTGTACTTAGGTTTCAGTGCTTTCACAGTAACTGAACCAGAGATTCAGCCCAGGCTCATACAAGAGATAGCTAGCTGTTCAGGGACTCATCACAAGTTACTCATTTTGATTGCTTGACTTGATTTGACTCTGGTTTATTGGAAACAGGAGGCCAGTGATGACTCATTTTTAACCCTTCCAGTCCCCAGTTAACACTGCCTGTTTTGCCTTTGCAGGTACTCAGGGGGAAACTCCACTGTGGGTCTTTTTTGGGAGTGTTACATTTCAAACTTGAGTGGCTAGGACAGTAATCAACTGTGCACCTTTTCATTAAAGGCATAAAGAAAACTGCAGTCAGTAATGGTGATCAAGTTTAAATTCATCTCATCTAAGGACCCTGTAATTTTATTTAATCTGTTGCTGGAGCCCTGTCTTTTAACACCGGAAGTATGCATTTCAACCACTGAGAAGAAATATGGAGAGGCCTTTATGCCTGTGGGTTCATGCTTCAGTCTTCTGATAGATTGACTTCAGTTCTTTTTCCAATCTGTTTTGTCCTTGAGAGGTTGGTTTATAAACTGTTCCACAGGATACATTTTCTTTAACAAGAGGAACAATTGGAAGTGGTAGATAGAATGAGATTAGAAAAGAGAAGCCTGGAATAAATCCTTCATACGTTCCTGTTTTTGTAAAAATGGGGCAGAGAAACTGCTTACTGAATCAATATAGTACTTTAAGGAAAAAAAAGATGAAAATCACTTAGAATCATTGGTGGGTGTGGAACTTTTTTTTGTCCAAGTATTGAAAAGTTCAAGAAATTCAAATGTGGCTCTTGAAAGAAATGTAAATGACCATCACATTCTTATGGCATCAAGGTTCTTTGTCTTTTGTCAAATGTAATATTATTGAAAGACTTAGAAAGGTAACTAGGGCAGTGCATTTCAAACTAGTCTCAAAAAACCAGAATGACTTCCATGCCACCCCCATAGGTTATTATTTAGTAAGTTTGGGCGGGGCCTGGGAGCCTTATTTTAACAACCTTTTCAGAGGATTCTGATGCAGGTGGTCAATAAACCACACTTAGAGAAAAACCTATTTAGAAGCTAAATCTAATTTTATATGCAAATTTGTGCTTCTGTTTTTAAGCTTTATGCATTTATTCCTCTGATTTTCATATACATTTTTATGGAATAACATATCCATCAAGGCTGCCTTGGAGTTTTTGTAATGGCACCCAACACTGTGTTTAGTTTTCTTATGAATACCTGTTTTCAGGTGGAAGAAATCAGAAAACCACAGAGCTGGCAGGAAAGAATGTTGCACCTCCTTCTGAATGGCAGATGTTGGGATAGGGCAGAGAGGGTTTGATCAAAAAGAAAAGTAGGGGAAGCCTTATATATTGGGAAGCAGTGGAAAGCAAAGTCTAATAATGCACAGCACTGAGGGCCAGCAAGGGTATTTAGACCTCTTCCGTAGACACTAGGTTATCAGTTGCTTTTTTGATCAGGAGACTAACCTGATGCAAACAAGCCTTACTCTTGTGCTAGGGACACATGGTACGTGGTCCAGAAGAGAGGATTAAGGAAAGGCAGAAGGGAGCAGGGTGAGCCCTTGGGGCCTTGAATTTGGCGGGACTGTCTGAAGGGTTCATGCAACAGGGTTCTCCCGTGCTGTTTTCCTGAAGGTCTATAGCCAATCAACTGCTCTCTCCAGCAGCTGCATGTTATGGTGTGTAGCACCAAGGCTGCCCAGCCATCAGGCCAGATAGCCTCTCTGGGTGTAGAAAGCCCTTGAATAACTGTTTCAACTACCACTACCTTCATAACATTGTGAGGCAAGTGTCTCACCTTAGACAAGGGAAACAGACTCAGGGAGTAATTGATCAAAATCCACACATCTGGAAACTGGCAGGGCTAGGCTTCAAATTTGGAGCTACCTACTGACAATTTCTAGGCTTTAAAAAAAGTATAATTTGTCTGATAATGAAGTGATACATACTTGTAACAAATTGTACCGAAATGAATAAGTTACATATGAAATCCTTCATGATTTCATCCTTGAGAGAACAGCTGAGAAAAATCCAGTGCATGTTGTTCAGATACCTTTCTAGCAAATGCCAATATACATTAAATACATATGTATTAGTACTACAAGGTGGGAGTCCTACGTTATATGCTATTTTACAACTTGCTTTTTTTTTCACTTAATGCTGTAACGCGGACAACTTCCTGGTTCAGCACATATAGATATAAATCTTTTCTAATGGCTTCATTTCCTGTAGAGATTCTTTATTTCAAATAACATCCTTTTGACGGCTATGTATTTTAATTTCCAAAATTGTAATATTTTTAAGCCATGCTACAGTGGGAGCAAGTGTGTGTGTGAGAGTGTGTGTGTGTGTGTGTGTGTGTGTGTATTAGTGTATTATTTGGGCAGGACAGTCTATGGGGGAAACTTAGAATTGCTTGGTCAACAGGAATGCGTATTATTTTTTTTAATTGCCAATTTTTCTTCCAGTCTTCATCAATATTAAGTATGACCAATCACGTAAATTTTATCAATCAAATAAATGGAAATACCATTTCAAATCCATAGTTTCTTAATTACTAGTGAAATTAATATTTTTCACGTGCTGCTTAGCCATTTATATTTCTCTCATGACGTGTTCATTCCATTTGCTGATTTTTATTCAACTTTGTATCTCTTTCTTACTGTTCTGCAAATATGCCCTATAGTTTAGACATAATCAATATTATATATGTTGCATATGATGCAAACTTTTTTCCTTTTGTTGTCATTTTACTTGTTGAAGGGATTGTTAAGGTACTAATTGAACATTTTAAAAATATTTAATTTTAAAATAATTTCAGAATTCCAGAAAATTGCAAAAATAGTACACAGAATTTCTGTATATCCTTTTTACCCATTTCCCCAAATATTAACAGCTAATATAATCACGGTAGTTATCAAAATCAGGATACTAACACTGTTACAATACTATATTGTCTAATCTATAGATCTTATTCACATTTCACCAGTGTCCTTCTTCTGGTCCAGGATCCCATACAGGATCACACATGGCATTTTTTGTAATGTCTCCTGAGTCCCTTTTGATCCGAAACATTCCTTCAGTCTTTCTGTCTTTCATCATCTTGACACTTTTTAAGAACACTGGCCAGTTTTTTTTTGTAGAAAATCCCTCAGTTTGGGTTTGTATGGTATTTCTTTATGAGTATATGACCAAGAGTGTGACTTCGTTTGGAAGTGGTCAAAAATATCTGCCTGAGGAAGAGATGCTTAAACTAACACTGGAAAGATATAGAGGAAGTAGAAGTGTGCAATGAGGGTGAATAGAAGGCTGGTGGGTTGGCAGCTGGATCAGACCCAGCTTTGTGGGACCTATTAAAGATGCATGATATTGACAGTGATGGAAAGCTATTAAAGGGTTTTAAGTGAAGAAATGACAATATCTGACTAGCATACCTGTTGAATGTAGACTTAAACAAAGGGGAGCATGATGGAGACAAATAGACCAATTAGAAGGCTATTCTAGCGATGCAGACAGAGTAAAGGGTGACACAGATTAGGGTACTGTAAGGAAAGTTGGTGAGAAAATGCAGATTTGAGAGATATCTTGGAGGGTGACTCAGCAACTATAAGTGGTAGAATGGATGTGGAGTTGAGGGAGGGAGGAGATTCATGGTGACTGTTTCCAAGTTTTGCCAGGTTGTGTGTAATTGGGTGTTGATGCCATTCACTGAGATACAGGAGAAGTTTTCTCTGTTGAAGTCAGAAGCATCACCATCTCCACTTCCCTTAGATGCCAACATTTACAGTATCTTTGCCTACTTACGCCCCTATATCCCGGTCTGTCCACTTAACTTCCAGGTTCTATGTTTTTTTTTCCCTCAGAATCGCTCCCAATAGCTATTTATCCTTCTACATTCTTTTTACCACTCTCAGTCCAGTCCTGGGGTATCTCAAACACAGTTGCATACTTGCCTCCTCTCTGAATTGCCGATATCTCTTCTCTGTGTAAGTTTATCCATCACTCCCAGACTTTTTTTTTTCAGCTTCATTGAGTTATAATTAACAGAGACTACTTCAGTTTAATAAATATGTACTTAGTTCCTAGTTTGGGCAGATCACCTTATTGAGCAGAGTTGAGAATTAAATAAGAAGTTAAGCAAAACTGAAGAGATTCAGGGTCATTTTGCCTAATGATAAAAAGAATCTGTATCCTTGTCATACTCCTTACATAAAAATAAATTCCATACAGATCAATGGTATTTATTCAAAAATAACTAACCATAAAATTACTAGGAGAAAAGATTGGTAGACCAATCTTTTCTCCTAGTAATTTTTTATCATCAGTCAGTTTGAAGACCTTTTAAAGAATGATGAAAAACCCAGATACCATAAAAGAAAAAAAAGATCCATTTGACAGCCTAAAATTTTAAAATTTTATACAAAACATTAAACAACCTTCACCAAAAACTCCAACTAAACTAATAAATATAGAAAGAAGGATAGAAATAGAAAATTCACCATTTTCAAACATCACAGTAATAATCACTTCAGAAAAGAATAATCTTCGGATTCTAAAATGAATGGGCAAAAGTATACTTGCATATTCGCAAAGTAATTCCCTGTAAGACACTTTGTAATTACAAAAGGAAAAATAGTATCTTTACAGGGGAGAAACATGGCAGACATAACTTAGGTGATCAAAGTAAACATCGCTGATAACAGGGCAAATCAGTGTCTCCTGATGTACTGAGAAGGACACACCACCACTTCTGAGATATTTTTGCCAAAAAATGTATGACCACCTCTGTTGTATTTCGTATTTGTAGCACTTACCGCAGTTTTAATGATATATTTGTGCAGTTAGTTGTTTAGTATCTTAGTACCTCTGTGCTCAACCTCCTGCCTCTAGCAGAATGTAAATTTCATAAGATCAGTATCGTCTGTGTCTTTGCTCACTAGTTCCTAGCAGGAAGTAAGAGCTTCATAAATAATGTTGAATAAATAAATGAAGGAATGAATTTACTTGGAGCTGATACTTGTGGGAAAGATATACAGTAGTTATTAGCCTTGGAACTATTGAGTGAGAAATCACAGTCGGATAACCTGGTGAAAGTGGATGGAGTGAAGACACAGTGCTCAGATTAAGCCTTAAATGAAGCCTTGAAAGAAATGTGTCCCATGGAATAAAAGTATGTTAAAAGACAGAAAATTAATAGGTAAGATGCAAGGTGAGGGAAGTGGGAGGAAAAAGGAAATGCCTCTACTTCATTTAGAGCAAAGCAGGAGTTTGTTCTAAAGTAGGTACTGTTCAGCTGATCAAGGCGGGTATTTACGGGGTTATTTGTAACTGTCTTAGAGCAGTTTTATCTGATGCAGTGAGTCTCAAGTTTCAATGTGCATAAAGATCTCCTAGGCTGCTTGATAAAAATAGAGCTCTGTGGGGCACCCTTGGCAGAAATTCTGACTTGATGGGGCATAGAAATGTTTCTTATTAATAACCACCCTCCTCCTCCACTGAGTAATTATGGTGCAGGTGGCCCAGGAACCACACTCACAGGAAACTTTACATCAGAGTAGAGGGGTATAAGCTGCAGGGAAGGAAGATAAGAAGGAAGTGAGTGGGGTGAGCAAAGAGAAACAGTGGAAGGCCACTTGCTAACAGCTTTGGCAGTATAGGGAGGGGGCTCTTTAAACATTTAAAAGTAACCTGCCAGGGAAAGTGATGAAGGGACACAGCCTGTTTTGATTTTGTCCACCTTGTTGAAGAGATTGTCTAGTTCAAAACCAAAAATGTGACTGCAGCTGTCTATTGAAATGTGTTGAACAGTTAGAATATTTCCTTTGGTTGAGGAACACTGGAGAAGCCGTGTATGAGAGGTATTCTGGGACAGCTTTTGCTTTTGAAAGGAGTGCTGGACTAAATTCATGTCTTTCAAGCACTGCCCTTAGGAAATTTATGAAAATTAAATAAAATTGATTAATAATGCCCAAGGACTGACCTCATCTCTGGGCTTCAGGCATCTGGCAGGCAAGAAGATGATGTTATTTAAAAAATGTATTTCTGACTCATTATGCTTCATTGGATTAGATAACTTGTGGATAGTATTTTCTTTTCTTTTTTAACATCTTTATTGGAGTATAATTGCTTTACAATGGTGTGTTAGTTTCTGCTTTATAACAAAGTGAATCAATTATACATATACATATGTTCCCATATCTCTTCCCTCTTGCATCTCCCTCCCTCCCACCCTCCCTATGCCACCCCTCTAGGTGGTCACAAAGCACCGAGCTGATCTCCCTGTGCTATGCGGCTGCTTCCCACTAGCTATCTATTTTACATTTGGTAGTGTATATATGTCCATGGCACTCTCTCACCCTGTCACATCTCACCCCTCCCCCTCCCCATATCCTCAAGTCCTTTCTCTAGTAGGTCTGTGTCTTTATTCCCGTCTTGCCACTAGGTTCTTCATGACCTTTTTTTTTTTTTTTCCCTTAGATTCCATATATATGTGTTAGCATACTGTATTTGTTTTTATCTTTCTGACTTACTTCACTCTGTATGACAGACTCTAACTCCATCCACCTCATTACAAGTACCTCCATTTCATTTCTTTTTATGGCTGAGTAATATTCCATTGTATATATGTGCCACATCTTCTTTATCAATTCATCCGATGATGGACACTTAGGTTGCTTCCATGTCCTGGCTATTGTAAATAGAGCTGCAATGAACATTGTGGTACATGACTCTTTTTGAATTATGGTTTCCTCTGGGTATATGCCCAGTAGTGGGATTGCTGGGTCATATGGTAGTTCTGTTTTTAGTCTTTTAAGAAACCTCCATACTGTTCTCCATAGTGGCTGTATCAATTTACATTCCCACCAACAGTGCAAGAGTGTTCCCTTGGATAGTATTTTCTTAAAAGCAAATTGCAATAAAAAGGGAAGTATGTTCAAGTGGATATTAGAGTTTAGTGGCTTATGGGTGGCTTATCTTTAGAATGCATAATTTCCAGGAAATTTTAGTATTTCAACAGCAAGATAACACAATTAATCTCATATGAATCTATCTTGGCAAATTAACTGAATTTCTCCCCAACACTTCAAATTCATATTCCAAATGTTTTATGAATTTTTAATTGTTTTATGAAGATATTAATTGAATCACCTCATTTAAAATGTACAACAGAATCATAAATTAGTATATTTATGAGCATATGAAATGCCTTTTGAATACCAGAATTTATTTTATTTTTTTATTGAAGTATAGTTGATTTACAATATTGTGTCAGTTTCAGGTGTACAGCAAACTGATTCAGTTATACATATATATATTTTTTTCCAATTCTTTTCCATTATAGGTTATTACAAGACATTGACTATAGTTCCCTGTGCTATACAGTAAATACATGTTGTTTAGCTATTTTATATATAGTAGCATATATCTGTTAATCCCGTACTCCTAATTTATCCCTCCCCCCCCTTCCCCCTTCAGTAACCATAACTTTGTTTTCTGTCTGTGAGTCTGTTTCTGTTTTATAAATAAGTTCATTTGTATTATTTTTTAGATTCCGCATATAAGCGATACCATATATTATTTGTCTTTGTCTGGCTTACTTCACTCAGTATGATAATCTCTAGGTCCATCCATGTTGCTACAGAGGCAATTATTTCATTTTTTTTATGACCAAGTAATTTGAGTACCACAATTTAGAATTTACATTAAAAAACAGCACATATTTTGAATTAAACTGTGTCTTGGTCGAATAATTATGCATTTGAATTTCTTAACTACATATTCCAGGTGGTCAGTCCACAGACATCGGATCACTCTGCCTAAGAAACAAGTGGAGGGAATGGATGCCCTTTTATTTCTTTGGCAGGAAGAAGACTATGAAACAGATGTAATGCTGGCCTGAAGTCTCATTTCTGCAATAAATCCTATCACTCTTGTCCAAAGCCCAAGAATTTGACCTTCCCCTGATTTCACCATCAGCTATTAAATATTAATTGCCAGTATCACTGTGTGACTACGAGTATGAACTCTGGGATCTTACACACCTAGTCTTGAGTCCTTGCTCCACCACTTACTTAAGTTGCTTGCCTAGTCTAGGCTCAAGTTTCCTCCCCTATAAAATGGAGATAATGGTCATTATCATTTGCTGAGTTCTTCCTGACACCAAGCATCGCGCTCTTGGTTTCACAAGCATTTTCTCACTTCACCTTCTCAACAGGTCTTTCCTTAGTTACTATTATCAACCCCACTTTGCAGTCTGGGTAGCTGTGATTCTGCAGTTATTGCTTGGAGTCAGAATTTGAACCCATGTGGTCTGACCCTGGAAGCTGCATGTCTAATCTCTAGACTCAACTGCTTCCTATTTGATAAGGCTGTTGTGAGGGCTGAGAATGGAGGTCAATGCATTACTTCAGATAACCAGGGAAGGAAAGCTTTTGGTTAGTATATAATTAGTAACCAATTACTATAATATAATTATGATATTATATTATCATAATAATATAATTATTATTACGATAGCTCTTTTGCTGAATTAAAGGTGATATACATAGTCCTACCTCACCTGCCCAGAACTCAACTTGCTCTTATGTAGAAGACAGTAGAGGAAAAAAAAGGTAAGAAAAATGATTTTTCAGCACCCAAATTAGAAATCATGTAGCAGTCACTGTAATCAGCATATAGTTTATTCACAGGAGATCCTTTCAGACCCATGTCCAGTTAAACTTTAATTTTACAAATAAATTTAAATTATTTTATCAGTAATCAAGATAGACTAAAAGGAGAGAAAGACTGAAGTCAGAGAAGTTTAGTAAAGAAGTTGTTTTTTAAGTGATTTTCTAGATGAAAGCAAATTAGAAATGGAGGGAAGCACTGCTGTTGGCAGGTACGTTGAAATAAAACTGTGAATCATGAAGAAAGAGTTAAATAACATATTTTAATCAAAGAAGAATATAATATTATGATAGAAATATTTCCTTCGAAAATTGTTAAATCTCACAAAATTCTTCCCCTTCTTCTTCTTCTTCTTCTTCTTCTCCTTCTTCTCCTTCTTCTTAATATTAGTATTAGTATTAGTATTAGTATTCAGAATTAGCGCTTTCACCATTGGATTCACATAGGTAAACACTTCTTTATGTTGCCAGAGGAATCCTGTATCAATTAGGCGGCAGATTACAGAATCCTAAGAGTGCCTTAAACAATGGTACTTATATCTTACACAATAACCGTTCAGAGGAGAATGGTTTCAAGATAAGCTCAGCAGCTCAACAGTGTCTGCAAGGAGCCAGGCTCCCTCCACCCTCCACCTCTGCCATCCAGCTGGGTCTTAGGCTTGACCCGTCTGGGTTGCAAGATGGCTGCTGCATTTCAAGTCTTACATGAAGACACATGTCCAGCTGATGAAAAGGCACATATTCTCCAGACTATCTCTTTGTATTAGAGATGAAAGTATCTCAGAGTCCTCCCAATAGATTTCTCCCTTCTGGTCCCATTGTCCAAGATTTGGTCACTTGCCAACTAGTCAAGTCCTGAGTGCCAGGGAGTCTGGAAAAGTGAATATCTCTAGTGAGGCTGGGCCCTGCTGGCAGGAAGAAGCGGGGGTGGGGAGAGTGGGCGGCTGTTGGATAGACAACTGACAGCGACTGTCAAAGACTAATTGCAATGAAGCAAGTAGTTAAACATTAGTCATCTCTGCTATTTATAATAGAAGCCTACATCATCTTACTTTTCTAACCATTTGATGTGAAAAGGGACTGATTTTCTTTGAGTTTTCTACTGCATGCCAGGAACTGTAATAGAATTTGTGTGTGTGTGTTTTAATGATCTTTATTTATTTAATTTGGTCACGCTGCATGGCATGCGGGATCTTAGTTCCCCAACTGGGGATGGAAGTGGACGCCCCCTGCAGTGGAAGCGTGGAGTCCTAACCACTGGACCGCCAGGAAATTCTCTTTTTTGTGGTTTTTTTTTTTAACCTCATGTAAGCTTCCACTGAGTTCTTCTGGAAGGGTGTTATTTCCCCCCATTTAATAGATGAAGATAAAGTACACAAAAGGGTTAAATAAGACACCATAGCACTCCCACCTCACAAGTGGTAGAAGCTGGTTTCTCCTACACGTATACTGCCCCAAACCCTGAGCTGCTGGGCTAAGGGTGCCCAAACATCTCATCCTGGTGTCAGAATAAAAATTGTACTGCACTATGAGAAATAATTATTTTATGGCCCAAAGTGCGACTTGATTGCCCTCAGGGTAGCCTAGACTTACCTCAAAGTAATTTGAAACATATATTGGGCATGGTGATTTATTTAATAATCTTTCCTGTAGCAACTGCATTCTTGCTGATTGATCTAATCTTAACCACACTGCTGAGGTATGTTTAACTTGGGATATCCTTCTAGGGATAAGAGACAAATACCTGATACCTAGCAGGTACTCACATGTAGTACTTACAAGTGTATAAAAAAGACAAAAAAAACTATTTCTAATATTCGGATCAAGTTTCATATTTATCTCATCAGTATTTTAGTACAAATAATGTTATCATCTGGGTCACAGCAGATGATAATTTCTGATTTACAAATATTATATAAAAATAACCTCTTGAGTATAAAAAAATAATCTTTGGTTTTAACGTCTGAATCCTTCCAAATGAACAGCAAGGATGGGCTTAGATCATTTTTTTTTTTCCTGAAGCAGGTCCTAATCTGTAAGCCTGCTGTGACTCAGGAGATGCTCCTTTCTGCCTCTGTCATTTAAGGCGTGGGAGTGACCCTTTAACCTCCTTTTATCTAAATCAGATTAGGTCACTGCAGCCCACAGTCTAGGTTATGATCATTTCCTTTATCTCCAACTAAGTAAATTGCACCATGTTCTTCCAGGAAAACCTGAACTCTGACCCAGTGGGGAGAAGAAAGGCTGCTTTTGGCCAATTAGAAATGAGACTACAGCATGTGGCATGAGGTGTCCTGGCCTCTCTCATCTGCCTCCCCTGCTTATCCAGTTCCCTGCAGCACTCAGCCTGAAAGGAGTACCAGTGAGAAAACAACACGTTTGGGCGATGGTCTCACTGGCTGTCCTGTGTGCCCAGTCTCTCAGGAGACTGTTTCCTGCCTGGTTAGTCTTTGTATTCTGGAAAATCTGGCTCTGTGTATACAAGTTAAGTCAGGATTCTGAGCTTAGCCCACCAGGCCCCCAAAAAAAGTATTTAAGAAAAAGAAAAGGAAGAGAAGGAAAATTAAGGGAATTAATAATTAAGGCTAAAAAGGTCACAAAAGAAACACTGTGTTAACGGGTTAGATATTGTCCTCTTTTGTTCTTGGCATTACTTGCTGCTGGTTTTAAAGGGCAGAATCATTGAGCTGCTTCCACATTTCCTTGGGGGCAGTTGAGACATAGAGACATCCAGTTGGGACCCAGAACCCAGAAGGATCCTGCTGTTGGGCTATAGCACCAAGAGGGCGTAGAGAGAGTGAACTGTTAAAACTCAAGAGCTGAGAAGTGCCAGTTTGGAGAGGGTCCTGCCCCATCCCAGGCCACTCTTGAATGAGACTAGATTTTTGCCTCACCCGCTCTGGGCACAGTCAGGAGCTGCTCAGATGGTTCCAGGAGCTACTTGTTAGCTACTCCGCTGGGACGGGGATTGGCTTCCGTGTGCTCGTTGTGAATATGTGGTTCTGATACCTTCCTGCGCCCGGTTTCCCCAGGCCCTTGTGTGCGAGGATGAACAGAAATTGGATACTCTCCCTACTCTTTAAAAGGTCAGTTTAAAGAGGAAAATGGTGTGTCTTTCGAATCTACAGTGAGGAAAAGGGTCTGGAGATAAAGGCAAGACGACAGGAGCTCTACAGCCAAAAGAATTCTCAAGAGGTATATTACAGGTTAAAGGTGTCACAAAGCTGTAGTTCAGATGTTATCAAGCTGCAGGAATATGGGCTCTTCTGGGGGCAGAGAGTAGGGAGTAGATTGAGATTAAATCAGGCATTCCTGTTGAATGTTTTTCTTTAGTTGTCAACCGCTCTGAATTGATGCAGTGGTGATGATCCCAGTTGTGAATGGGACGTGAGCCTGGAAGGTTCCAGTGGGGATGACCAGCAAGTAGATAATGAAGCCGGGACTCGCACCCAAGCTGAAGCCAAAGGCTGTCTTTGCACTATGTGCTCCTGGAGCCTCCACTTTGAAAAGGGATTTTATGTTTTATTCCTGCGTGATGTTGAGTCCTTCCCCTGCGCCTTTGGCCTCCTCTGGGTGTCTTGTTTCAGTATATTTCTGATCCTCCAAATTGCAATGTTTATCTTTATCTTTAGCGCTTGAAGTCGTCTTCAGCCTGTCTTCCCATGACAGTTGCTGAAGGGTGAGGATTTGGAGAAGATGGCCCTGCCAGTGTCATGCCAGCTCTCCTGTCATTAATGTTACATGGATTACATCCTTCTTTTAAGTACCATTTGCTTATAATTATGGCACTTAAGTCATTTGCCTTTCCTCCGGTTGGAAATGGAGAAAATAATGAACATCACATTTGCTGATCCACTGCAGTCTCCAGCTCTCTGTACCCCCCAAGCCGTCATCACCTCTCCCCACTGATCTCCCACTCCTCCCGTGCTTCCCAAAGTGCATTTTCAACAGCACCCCAAGGTCACTTTTTAAATTGTAGTGCCATTGATGTCGCTCATTTGCTCATTGCCCTAAATAGCTCCCCATTTCACTCCAAATAAAAGTGAAAGTCCGTATGGTGATCTTGTGTCCTTATGGAGGACTTATGTCCTCCTTACCTTCCTTGCCTCTCTGATTTCATGTCCCACCCCTGTCCTCTCCTCTCACCCTGCTCAGACACACTAATAGATGCGTTGCCACCTTAGGGCAGGGAAAGCCTGGAAATGTAGGTTTTACGTGGGTGGCTGTGTATCAACTAAAAAATTATATTTTTATATTAGAAAAAGAGAATGGGTATTGCAGATTATATAGCAGTCTGCCACATTTGCTCTTGTGGGTCTTGGGTTCTGTGAGGTAAGGTATCTCTTATTGTGCCCTCAGTTTTCTAATTATTTTAGCGAGACCTTAGTAGTACAAATGGAAGGTGATACTTGACCATTATTTTTTCATCTTTTAGATTTTTATGGCCCACTATATTTCTGGTTAGATTGAAGTAGCATGGCAAGGTTTTGTTTTGTTTGTTTGCGTAGTTGATCTAGAGCAGCGGGTTTTCCAATTTTTTGGTCATGAGACCACTTTACACTCTTAAAAATTACTAAGGGCACTAAAAAACGTTGTTTCTGTGGGTTATATCTGTTTATATTTACCATATTAAAAATTGTAGCAGACATTTACAAGAAGATGCAAGTGAGCATAGCCATTAACTTGTACCCTATGGAACTCTCCACTATACAGATGGATGGTAAAAAAAGCAAATAATGTTTCAGTAATATTACGAAAATAATATTGACCTTGCAGACCCCTTGGGGACGCTGTATCACACTTTGACAGCTACTGGTCTTGAGAACATAACCTGTTTATGCTGACACTGGTAATTGTTTATATTGCAAGGGATAAGTGGTAGGACTGCAGATTGAAAAATAAAGGAATTAAGGCAGGACCACTGCCACTGAGTAGTTAATGGTCCAAAAAAAAGCAGTTGACTGACCAATGTATAAACTTCTTTCCCATTAGATTTGAGGGGAGTTGTTGGTTTCTGTTTCTGAATTATAAATAAATTTGTGTGTGGGAGTTAATAGAGTTAAAGAAAGATTTAACTATTGGTTTCCATCTATAGGAATTTAATAAATTCTGGTGTTCAAGATATATTGAATTAAGCATTTTATACATCTAGAAGCTCATTGCGGAAAAGTTTGATTTTTGTGCACACTTACCATAGTTTTTGGCCGCCCAGCCCTGAATCTACCTTTTCTCACCTGGCACATCCCACTTTGCCTCCTATGGATGTGTGAAGTGCTAGATATTTGCATTTTTAACCACCTTTGCAGCCTGGCTGCAGGCATGTGACCTAGGTTCTGCCAGTCAGGCACCTCCATCTCATATTTGGAAACAGAAACTAGTGACATGAAAAAATATGTGGCACCTCCACAGGTGGTTTCCCGGACAGCAGCTGGTGTTGGTGATGGAAGCCGCTGGCTCCCCCGCCCATCAGTGACAGGCAGCAGACCAGTGCTGCTGTGTGATTTGGGGTCATGTTGCTGGGTATGTAGCCTCCAAGCCCAATTTCTCTGGCCTTCTTGGAAATTTGTGACCTTTCCATTATCATTCTGTGGATTCAAGAGTCGGTACCTTTGCTTGCAACTAAGAATCCTGCTTGATACATTCTCAGATGCAGTGTCTTTCAAAGCATTGTTTGGAAGTCTCATGTATCAAAATCACCTGCACCACATCCTAACAATGCCTATCGGTGGGCTTAAAACTAGTGGATCCAGAATCCTTTTGAGTTCCAGGAATCTGCATTTTAAACAAGTCTCAGGGTTATATGTTTAGAACTGCTGTGCTAATGTTTCCAACTTTTTAAATTATTTGTGCTCTGTTTAAGGATCTGAGTAACCCCTAAAAGAATTCATTCTTGGCTTTCAGGAGACCCTAATCAATGAGTAACTAGCATTTCCTTGTCCTCTTCTCTCCCCACCCAGCCTCAAATTCTCCATAAGCCTCTTTGTTCTGTCTCCTTAACTCTTTTAATGTCTTTTTTTCCTGTTTTATTCTCACCAAGAAGTGGTAATTCCCCCAAAGGGATTGCCTACATTCAGTGGTCCCAGGATTAATTTGGATTTTAAAACTGCACTGTGACTGGGGCTCTCTGTAGGTCCTTTCTTTCTTGGGCACTTCTGCAACCTGCAGGCCTACAGCTTGATGTGTACTCCAGGGATCACTGGAGAGGATGAAGGGGAAAGATCAGAACACACTAAGTGACTTTCCTTGGAAGGATTTTCCAGCCATGGGTTCAGGTCAGAAAATAGCACGGAAGGATTGAATAAGCTACTTCTGAAGTTTTCGAGAATCACAGAACGTTGTAACTTGAAAGAGTGTAGCTTAACCCCCTCATTTCATGAATGAGGAACTGAGGAGAAAATATGTGTTCAGCGTCGCATAAGTGATTAGTGGAATATAAAAGCCGACGTAAATTTAGAAGTGGGAAATGATCATGCAGAGCTCGACCTAAACTAGCATACAAAGGAAGGAGACTAACATTTATTGAGTGATTATTTGAACTTGGATACGTTCACTTAACATCCCTGAGCCTCAGTTTCCTCAACTGCAAAATCAAGATTCTAATAATAGCGGACATTGATATGATATTGACTACGTGCTGGGAACTGTTCTAAGCACTTTATGTGCTAAGTCATTTAATCCTTACCACAACGACATGACATAGGTACTATTATTTTCCCCCTTTATTCAGGTGCACAGAAAGGCTAGATATTTACCTGCAGTCACCCAGCTAGAGCATTCATTTTCTACTGCTGCATTGTAAATCACCCCAAGCTTCATGTGTTAAGACAACATACATGTATTATCTCACAGTTTTGTGGGTCAGGAGTCTAGGCACAGCATAACTAGGTCCGCTGCTTGGGGTCTCACAAGGCAGCAATGGAGGCGTCGACCAGGGTAAGGATCTGATCTGAGGCTTGGAGTCCTCTTCCAAGAGCACGTCATTCTTGGCAGAATTCATCTCCCTACTGCTGTGGAACTCAGGATGGCTGAGTCTTCCAGGTCGGCAGGAGAGGTCTCCCACTCAGGATAATCTCCCTTCTGATTAATTGAACCTCAGATGATTAGGGGCCTTAATATATCTGCAGAATCTCTTCATCTTTGCCATATGACAGAATATAATAAACATGGGAGTAATTTCCCATCACCTTTGCTATGTTCTGCTGAGATGAGAAGCCAGTTATAGGTCTTGGCCACACTCAAGGGGAGGGGCTTACATCAACCTGTGGATTCCAAGGGGCGGGAATCACAGCACCGTCTTAGAATTCTACCTACCACAGCCAGTAAGACTTAGTTTAAGCCCAGATGGGCTCCAGGGCTGACTCCATGCTCTCAATCACAATGACCTTCTTTCTCCTTTCGAAGCAAGTAAATCCATTTTATAACCTTGCATAGTGTTCTAAGTAAGATAACACCCAGCAGATTCATACTGGGTACTAGGCAATAACTAATTCTCTTCACACTTCCTTTTTTAAAAGTCTGCTTCAAGAAACCTTATAACCACCTGCAGTTTTGTATTTTCAGGAAGAGATTTCCAATAGTCTCAGATTATATAAGTTATTTCAATTTGTTCATATTTTTTCTGAGGCAGAAATAAGCCTGGCATTTGGAATTTGAGACTTGAGTTCTCAAGAAATAACCATAGCTCTGTTTTTTGTCTTTGAAACAGATGAAGTGATTGAGAAGAAACAATAAACACCATCATTTTGTAGACAGGACAACATGGATCCGCCGTTAACGGTGAATTCCCTGGTAGGTGACACCAACCGATATTTTACATGTGGTCCGAAAACCCAAAAAGAAGAACAGAAACACACTGAATGGGAAATGAGTCACAATTACTTCAAGAAGTTGAGCACTTGCCGTTTTCATCCATCTGCGTGGTCCTGTCCTTTGAGGAAGTGATTAATAAAACCACCTTTGCTAGAATTAAAAATAATGCTTTTTTTTCCATGAAAGTGTGAAATTTTAATCTATCTGGTTCGATTCCAGGAGTGTAGTCCTTTAGCATAACACCGGGGAGAAGAATTTCACAGATGACATTGTAGCAGGTACTTCAACTTCTTTGTGCCTCAGCTTCTTCCCAGATAAAAATTAGAGGCCTACCTTGTGTGGTAATGACCAAGGAAATAATTTTATATTTAACACCTAGATGCTGCTTTGGGATCTTTGTGCAAATGTGTGACTACTTGAAACTCTCATCCTTTTCATCTTTTCCCCTTACAGCCAACATAGTACACACCTTCTTGAGCTACATCTTAGAAGAAATAACGTGCTGGAGAGGAAATAACAGGGGCCTTGGGATCCCATGAGCTTATTGTGTGTCCCAGATCAGTCTCTGAATGTGAATATAGGAACGTTATATAATCTCCATGGCCCTGTTTTTGTACTTTGTGCCTTACAGCTTTTGGAAACCGTAGTTTTAATGTTGCCAGCCTGTCCTTGGGGCTTGATAAACGAAAGCTGTCATTACCCTCCCCCTCCTCCTGATGACCCTCCCAAACCCACTCACTACCCCTGTAGCCCTGGGAGCAGCGGTATACTGAATACCCTATACACACAAAGTTTAGCACCAGAACATAAAGAAATAGAGGGCCTGGGGCTTCCCTGGTGGTGCAGTGGTTAAGAATCCGCTTGCCAATGCAGGGGACACGGGTTCGAGCCCTGCTCCGGGAAGATCCCACATGCCGCGGAGCAACTAAGCCCGTGCGCCACAACTACTGAGCCTGCGCTCTAGGGCCCGCGAGCCACAACTACTGAAGCCCGGGCGCCTAGAGCCCGTGCTCTGCAACAAGAGAAGCCACCCAATGAGAAGCCCACACACCTCAACGAAAAGTAGACCCCGCTCGCGGCAACTAGAGAAGGTCCGCGCACAGCAACAAAGACCTAACGCAGCCAAAAATAAAAATAAATAAATAAATTTATTTAAAAAAAAAAAGAAGAAATAGAGGGCCTGGTTCTTGCTCTGAAATAGGTTAGTGTTCTCTCTCTGAGGAAAAAGTCCTTCACAGATGCTCAGTTGCTTTTGAGAGTATGTTTGAGGAGCAGAAAATTGGAGGAACTTTTCACTTTCTGACCCCATGTTGTCAAGGCACTGTGGGATAATAAAGGCTGACCCATTTCCACCTCTGCAGAGGAAGAAGTCATCCTTATGGAGTGCCTTGTGTGTTTTTCTAGAACATTATGTAGGAATAATTAAAATATTAGTGGACATGTCAATGTAAAAATGAACACTAAGCCTTTCTCATCTGGAAAATTTATTTACATCTAAGAAGTTCATATGCAAATGAAACACTACAGATTGATGAAGAGTTTAGTCTATTTCCCAGTTTATTTCCGAAATCAATTTTAAACTTAGGAAGGGTAGCATCATTCCCGTAAAGGGAAAATAAATCTTATTTTTTTCCTTCAGATAAAAAGATAACCTAATTATAATCATGTTGCTCCCTGTCTCTCTTCCTCCTTTATTTGATACATTTATTGGTTATCATCTGTGTTGCAGGGAATATACTACATTCCAGAGGACAGAGATGAGTGTAAAATGATTCCTTTCCCTCATGGAGTTCATAAGGAGTCAAAAATACTTGTATACAAATAATTATAATTTAGGGTAGACTGTATAGTAATAAAAAACGGACGAGTTACTTTTGTGCACACAGGAGGCTAGAAGTCTGCTTTAGAAAATGCCCTAATTTCCATAGATTTTTTTTTTCCCAATAACTTTCTGATGTCATTGAAACATTTACCTGCGGTCAAATAATATTTTTGGAACACAGTCAGGATTATTTGTTTACGTGGGGTTTATGGCTGCTTTCACACCAGCGGAGCTGAGTAGCTGCCATGGAGACTATATATCCCACTGAGCCTAAGAAACTTGCTATATGGCCTTTAACAGAAAAAGTTTGGCTCTTTCACCTTTCAGAAGCACTGACTTTTTATTGAAGAACTGAATAATTATCCTGAATGTATATGTTCCATGTTTTTTCAGATGTGTATAGATGTTGTTTTTATTAATAAAATACAAATGTATTAATATCACAGACTTTTTTTTAGTAATTATTATTATTTTCTCAGTCAGGGACTAATTAATGGTGTAGCTACTATTATGTCGAGCTCTGAGAGTGTCTTTATGTTAAAAAAGGGGTGGAGGGAATGGCCATATGCTTGAAAAGGTTTTTCCTGGAATTATTGGTGGGGTTTTATTCAGTTGGTAAAGATACAGGGAGGCCCTGAAAGCTACTTATAAAACCAGATGTGTTTTGGAATAGAATTGAATCCTGATAGTAACTTCGAATCCAAGCCATCTCTTTGGAGGCCCTTCAAGTATAATGACATGATCCCTACCCTGGTAGGAATTCATCTCTTGGCTTGCTTCTGTGAGGATATAAGGGTCAATGATATTTTACCTAAAATGACCTAAAACATTTGCATACCCAGGAACTGCCACATATTTGTAGCTGAAACCTATAAGAGGTCTTAGTCCAAAAGAGTGTATGTTTACCCTGGAGATGTGTGTCTTTTTGGTGTGTAGACCACACGTTTAAGCAAAAAGACTTATTTTTATCATATCACTAACTCTTATGAAAAACTTTCCTTAGGTATTGATGGCAGGTATTTAGTACAGAAAATACATGTATAATTTCAGTCATGTTCATTTCTTCTTATAACCAGAGATTCAAATTCGACTTTGCAGAAAAAGTTAGCTGCGATGCCGGACCACAGGGATGTTTCCCTCAGCCCGGAAGAGCGAGTCCGCGCCCTAAGCAAGCTGGGCTGTAATATCACCATCAATGAAGATATCACTCCGCGCCGCTACTTTAGATCCGGAATAGAAATGGAGAGGATGGCGTCCGTGTATTTGGAAGAAGGAAACTTGGAAAATGCCTTTGTGCTTTACAATAAATTTATAACGTAAGTGTTTTATTTTGGAGGTCTTTGAAATGAGAAAATTGGGGAAAATATTTACATGGAATTTTGGTGAGACAGCTTAGATGCCGGCATGTTTTCGTATTCAGACTGAATTTACAATCTCCCAAAGCATGAGATGTCCAGGTTTTTAAGTTACCAAGTAATGTACTCAAAGGCGGCCTTACACCATCTCTGAGGCTTAGGGATGAATGATCAGGGATGGGGCGAAGCTCAGGGATGTCAGACACCTTTCAACAGGCCAGCGCAGTAACCAGCATACCCCTTCCCCCTCTTCACAAATAAAATTTCTTGTTTTGTGTCAGTCTTCCTTCACAGGAATGCAAGCTTTATGAAAGCAGACATCATATTGTAGCTCCATCTACAACACCTGGGACGTGCCATGAACATTTTAAATATTTAATTTGATGGGTTGAGACTACGGGATAAATTGACGATCCTAGGAAGGAACTGATTCCGGGACAGAGTGTAGTAGTTGGTTTCACATTGTGGTTAGTATTTTTTTAGGGCAATTATTTAGCTGTGTAAGAATTGCATGTATAAAAGAGCTTCCAAAATATTGAGTGAAAGTGGCTCCATCAAAAAAGCCATGTAAAAATATCACACTTCACATTAGATAGATATTTGTTAGTAAGATATCCTAGTTTGAACTAAAAGAAATGGGATTTGGGTTTTCCATACCAATTTGCCAGCTTACTGATTGGGAGGATCTCCTGTTACCAAAAATTATTTCATCTGAGCTGAACCCCTTATTTTTGTTTTAATTGGAAATCACACATTGATTAATTGTATTAGTTTAGTTGGGGACTTAACCTGAGAACATTCGAGAAGCTGAAAGATCAACTGTTTTAAATACTGCATCCATGATTCTACCATGGACGAAATTAAAGGCAGTTAATATGGTGTGCAAAGTGGGCTCTGCACTTTATTCAAGTTAATTAACTTCTTGGAAATTTAGAGAATGGTTGGCAACATTCATCCTACCTGGGAAAAATCGAGTTTCTGTAAAGTTAAGCAATAACTATGAAATTGGACGTTATAAACTGTCATTGATAGCACACATTTTCCATTTTAGTTTCTGAACTATAAGTTACTAATGGATAATATTTTTTTTCACCTTCTTCTGGGTTTTATACACACACACACGTAAGTGTGGTAAAGGGCCACTACACTCTCTGAGTTACTGAGTAATCAGAATATTTGAATTCTCTCCTGTCATTAACGATATGACCATAGGTAATTTAGTTATCCTCTGTGAGTTCAGTTCCTCACCTGCATAAATGAAAGACTTATGGGTGAAAATCTCTGAGGTCTCTTCAACTCTAAATGTCTATGACTTTATGCTACTTACAAAAGCCTTAGGCAACTGACATACCTTATGTAGTTTCTTTAGGCTTTAATTTTCTTATTTGAGAGATAAGAGTTATAATACCATTCCTCTGTATTCTATAGATGAGATGATCAGTGTATGTGTGATTTGTAAACAACAGAACATCAGTAGCTATAAGGTATAACATATTCATTGATCAAAAATAGTATTTGCTTTAAGAGCTTTTCATTCATTTAACAAATATTTATTGAACATTCATTATGAGAGGGACACCATTCTACAGGCTAAGAATACATCAATAAGGAAAAAACAAAAACAAAAACAGAATTTCCTGCCCTTGTGGAAGCAATATCTTCACTTTACCTGGAAGCAATGTACCTGGTTTGCTGTACTGATTTCCCTTCATTTTTATTGTCCCTTGTTCCTCAAAAGGTGATGAAAAATAATTAACTCTTAATTAGCACCTCCTAATCCAGTAAGGATTCTGTCTGACATGTCTCTGAGTTATGAATTTTCATTTAAGAGTTTTTAATGTAGACACCATGGCACTACTGATTCATCAGTGGCCCTCTGAGTCTTTCAATGGTGAGAAGGGGTTACATCCATCTTTCCAAACTCTTACATTTTCACGTGATCCTCAGTGTTGCCAGCACTACGCATAAGTAAAATGATGCTCAAGTGGGATTTAGTGCTGAAGACCCGAGAAAAACCAAAGTGATGTGGTCTCTTCAGGGAGCATCCCGACTTTAACCCTCTTAACCTCAGTGCTTAGTTTGCTGAGCTTAACTACCCTGTAATGCCAAAATCATACTTGGGCCAACCTTTGATGGAAAGGCAAATGGAAAGAATATAGGTTAAATAATGTTATTAACAATGTCCTTTTTGGAAAGGAGGCTCATTCTCAAATCAGAAGCCATCATTGAGCTTTTTCTGTCATATAATGCTAAGGATGTGTTTTCTTTTTCTGCAGTTTGTTTGTAGAAAAGCTTCCTAACCATCGAGATTACCAGCAATGTGCAGTACCCGAAAAGCAGGATATTATGAAGGTATTGTGGGATAGACTCTCCCCCCAGGGGGTTCAAATGTTCCACAAGCATCCATTATTGATTCATCCCCTTTCTCTCCTCCTCTGTCTCATCCTCTCAAGAGTTTAAGCACAAAAGATTCATTCCATTAGCTATGATGTTTCGATCTCTTCCTAGACCTTTAATCATCATTACTGTGGGATGTCTACTTGAAATGAGAAAAAAAAAAAAGAAGAAAAAGATCAAGAATGTACTTAATCATCTTAAGACGTGAAGAAGGAATTATTTTATGATTCCTCCCAGAGATTGAAAGAATGGTTGTCTATTTCCCCATACTTATTTGAGACAGTCATTTTGACTGGTTTTGATTATTCCATACAATTCTGAACCCAAAACCTATTTGAATATCAGTGTTGATTATTAAGGCAGCCACAAAGTTGTAGTCATTTTCTTCTTATAGTACTAGCCTATGAGACAATAAAGTGTTTAGTGAGTGGCCTGAAATATTCCAAAGGAAAAGGAAGGTTGTTGAAATGTATTTATTTACCATCAACATTTGCTGCATATATAGTTTCAAATATCTTTAGCTAAGAATATATCCTTTTAGATAACATTTTTAAAATGTTTTCCATTTATTTGTCTTTAGTAGTTTGGATTGATTTTATATGACGGAAGATAAAACAATGTATACAAAGTCAATCACAGTATGAAATTTTAAATTACTCTCAAAAAATATTTCTCCACATAACAGAATAAAAACTTTCTTACCAGCTATGTCAGGCCTGGGGGTGCCTGTAAGCAGAACACAAATTTTTGTCAAATGGTCATCTACATTTTAAAATTTCTGTACACTATCTGAAGGGTCATTCATTATCAGGCCTTTGAGTAGCATTTCCCCTCAATTCTCTTGTTCATGTAAACTCAGAAAATTCTGTATGGAAACCAAGGTCTTAGGCTGCCAAGGTGACTCTTTTACTCTAATTTAGGGTTGTTCTTATTTTTACTTGTAGGGAGAGAATTCTCCAAAAGCATATACATTTTCTGTTTGTGATTGAATAAATGGATGGATGGATGGATGGATGACAAAAGATTGGCTAGAGTTAGGAGTTTTAGTCCTAATGAGGCCATTAGCTAGTTGTATGACATTGGACAAGCCTTTCAATCTCTCTAGGCCTTTGTTTCCTCATCTCTACAAAGGCGGGGCTGCTGGGTGCTTGGACTGTATCAGATTTTCCTGCATTATGAATCACTGGGAAATTGTTTGAGATCCAGATCCCAATCCCTTCTCTGAACATGTTGTCTCAGTAGGTCTTGGGTTAGGCCTGGGAATCTATATTTTTATAAAAAGTACCTCAGCTGCTTTTTACAGTCTGTTAAGCCTAGGGATCCCTACTCATGGTGTTCTCTGAGGTCCCTTCTAACTATGATGCCATAAAATTTACCTACCATGGAATGTGCAGTTACAAACCCACTACCTAAAACTGAGGTACCTACTAAACAAAATGCTTATCTAACCAGTGAAGTCAATAAAGGTCTTACAAAGGGGATAATTTTTTCTCTTCTCTACTGATAAGTTATATTTTGGAGCCCTAGAAAAGATTGATTTTTCCACGATCATCTTTGGTTACTTGTGTCTTGATTTCTAATGCACATACCAGCTGTTTTTCTTTCTCAGCTGATGATCTGAAAGCTGACTATACTGAAAATCCCACTAATCAATATGTATATATATATTTTTAAAAGAAACTGAAGGAGATTGCATTCCCAAGGACAGATGAATTGAAAAAGGACCTTTTAAAGAAATATAACGTAGAATACCAAGAATATTTGCAAAGCGAAGTAAGTTCAATGGGTACATTTATTGCATGACTGTTTTCTGTGCAAATATTTTTTGAATTTCGTTTTAATGAGTTTTTCAAATGTCATATGCATTCAAATTAAAAATTAAAAATACAGTGATATAAAACCCATAAAAAATTCATGTTGATATCCTGCTTAAGCACTTGCACCAAGGATGTGGTATTTTTATTTCCTGACAACATCTAATAAAGTGAAGCATTAGAAAATAGACTTCTTACAGTGATTTAAACAGAGCTTTTTGACCAACTCTTGCCAATGTAATCTTGAGCCAGATGGCTGCTCTTTAGCAATGAAAGGAGACAGTAAGAGAGGTAGGGAGAACAGTATATGGTTTCTGATGTGTCTAATTATGTATGCCTTGGAAATGTGAATTTGATTCTTAAATATTATAATCAGTATAACATCTAGATGGAATAATGGCTAACCATATGAGTGAAATGTAATCATATCACCAAGGGGTGATGGCTCCTGGATTCTTATTAAATAGAGAGTGAAAATGAAAATGATGTCTGAGACTGAAGGCCATTGAAGGAAGAAGCTGACCCATCAGTCTATAAGATACTCCAGTTCAACACTTGATCTCTTAATGTTTACAGCATAATGATAAAGGTTGTTTTGCTTCTTTGTTTGGCTATGTGTTTATGTGCTTTGGAAGTTGTCACTTTTACTGACTCTCAGTTCAGTCCGATCTTGTTACCTCGGAGTGTGGTCACAGGCCTTCTCTACTTCCTTCGGTATAGCTAGAAGGCAGGTTTGAGTGAGTTGTTTGCACTGAGTGACAGAAGGAATGTTGAAATGAGAAGATTTCCTCCAGTGTGGAAACTGATGATTTGATTTGAACTATAAAAGATAAAAGTGATTTTGGTGGCTTGGACAGAACTGCAGGAAGGGATTTAACTTAACAACAGCCCAGTTAAGTTCCCTTCCCTACTCAGCCATGTGCACGCTGGTCCCCTCAGGAGCTCTCTGGGAGGAGAAGCCTCAGCAGTTGTTACCTGGTCTGCCTTTGGTGACACCAATTACTTCATAGTTCACAGTAGGATCCCAAGCATATGACATGTAGAAACCTTTGGGGGATAGAAGGGCAGGCTTTACGCCTTGGAGAGATGAACAGACACTCTGATAAGCCTTTGCTACAGGCAACACTCACATCACCTGGGAGCCTGTTGGAATGCAGATTCTCAGGCCCCACCCCAGACCCACTGAAGGCCAATCTGCCCTATAACAAGACCCAGAGTGCATATCAAAGTGTAAGCTGATATGCTGTAAACTTACACCGCTGTGAGCTCTGCCCCTCACCCCACCCCTGCCTTATAGTAGCTCCCAAAGTCTAGTTTTCATCAGAATTATTTGGGAAGCTTGTTAAAGATTTATTCTCTGACCTAATAATGCCTGGATATTTTTGTTAAGACTGGGGAGCTTGGGAATCTTCATTTTTAACAAAACTCCTAGTAGTTTCTTCTGATAGAGTTGATTGGACCACATTCTGAGAACCATTTGTTAGTGATTCCCCCTTCTCCATAAAGTTCCAGCAGTATGAGTTAATAGAGTCAAATGCAAAAGGTTCTAGGGTGGCACTGTCCCATAGAACTTTGTATGATGATGGAAATGCTCTATTTGGCACTCTCTGATATGGGAGGCACTAGCCTGTGGTACTTCAAATGTGGCTAGTGAGAACTGAGGAGTTGAATTTCTAATTTCATTTCATTTTAATTAAACTTAGATAGTCACACGTAGCTAGTGGCTACTATATTGGACAATGCAGTCCAGGGTGATATAACTATTTCTGAGATATGGTCTGATCAGTCAGGCTGTGCAGACAAGCCTGACTTTGATTTACTAATATTTAAAAGCACAGGAGGGTGGAGGGAACTTGATTGTCCTGGCCTGTCTCTGGTAAAATATGAGTGGATTTAGAACTGCTCCCGTAATCAGATTAAGGGGCTTTTGCCACGATGTTATATATTTTCCTGGCAGTCTCAGGAGTGTCCCTGTGGGCATATCGCAGTATCTAGCTGTGTCTCTCCGTCTGCTAGAAGATTGAAACTGTCTAATCCCAGTTTGATGCTTTTGCCTTGGAAACTAACCTTTTCTTCTGGCAACCACATTTTTTTAGAACAAATATAAAGCTGAAATTCTCAAAAAACTGGAGCATCAGAGATTGATAGAGGCAGAAAGGAAGCGGATCGCTCAGATGCGCCAGCAGCAGCTAGAATCGGAGCAGTTCTTGTTTTTCGAAGATCAGCTCAAGAAGCAAGAATTAGCCCGGAGTCAGATGCGAAGCCAGGAACCTCCAGCACAGTCAGAGCAGATTGATGGGAGTGCTTTGTCCTGCTTTTCCACACACCAGAACAATTCCTTGCTGAATGTATTTGCAGATCAGCCTAATAAAAGCGATGCAACCAATTACGCTGGCCACTCACCTCCCGTAAACAGGGCCTTAAAGCCAGCTGCAACTCTAAGTGCTGTTCAGAGTAAGTGAGGAAATGCACCCCACAAGACATGGAATCTCCTCTAATGGAACCATATTTCTGTGACATCTGGGAGGGGTCTCCTCATTTTATTGTTAGTTGTGGTAGTTCCCCTACATGATGTGGTGTGAATAACAATATCACCTGACTTTTGCTATATGTAACCTCAGAATTCAGGAAACGTGATTGACCCCCTGGTAGAACAGAGACTCCATAATAAACAGCACTGTATATGATCGTGGTACAGAGATTTTAAAAGAGAGAAATTCCGAGCATTTTTTTTTTCCTTTCACGTATTTTGACCAAGAAGCACTGAATCCTAAAGGTAAACACACTGGAGAGGAAAGAAGATGCTGGAAAACTTGTTGGTTCAGAACCTTGTTCAGTCATTAAATTTAAATATTTAGCATTTCCCTGGCCCAGGAGGATCTGTACACATGGGTGTTAACCTCCAAAGGGGTTATGTGTTTCTGCCAAAAGTTAATGCTGCCTGGACTGCTACATCAGTGCTGGCAGCTTTCCAAAACCAAACAGGAAAATTTCCCAGCAGACACTGTTAAGTGGAGTTTATATTTCCATTTATTTTGAAAGAGTTATGGTAAGCAACCATTTTATAAATTACTCTACTGCCAATTATTTCCAAAAACATGGTGCTTTTACCTAATGATCACCAACTTTCATAAGATATAAGTAACACATGGCAAACACAAAAAAAGATTTATCCTACCACTGATAGAATATGAGACGTATTCTATGCAGCCTATGCACTTTGTGCCAAAAGAAAACACACACATACATGTAAATAGTTGATGTAAGGCACAAAGATGTAAAAGTGCTTCCACCTTCCCACTTGTATATAAATAATTTATACGCAAGGGGTAATTTTACCTTCCTTCTAGTCAATGTTCACTTTTACAAGTTTTAAAATGAAATACAGAAAGTGGAGCACCTGATTATTTCATTTTTGAAATTTATATTTACCTGCAGTCACTTGCTAAAAACAGTTTTGAAGGATGGGATGTAAGGTTTGTTCTTTTTGTTTTTTCTCCCTTTTCTGTTTCTTAGATTTAGTGGTTGAAGGACTGAGATACGTCGTTTTCTCAAGAGATCTTTGCCACAGATTTCTGCTCCTGGCAGAATCTAATACAGTGAGAGGAATCGAAACCTGTGGAATACTCTGTGGGAAACTGGTATGGTCTTTGCTTCATATCTTCCCTGCACAGGATACTTTCAGTAGAGCTGGCTTTCTTGTGATAAGCTGAGCAGAACAAAAGCATCCTAAGTTTTGTAAACATTATGAAATTAACTAAATATTGATTAATTTCATAAAACTACTGTCATTATTAATGGAATTATCCTTCTAGAAAATGGATTGTAAAATTTCAGAGATACTATAAAAGTTCATTGTAAAGAACTAATCAAACCATAAGTTAAATCTTTGTTTAGAAAAAGGGTGGCTTTCAGATTTTCAGATTTCCAGAACCATCTAGTTTTCTGAATCACATTTCCGTTGCAATTGTTAGTTTCACATATATTCCTATAATTAACTCAACCTGCTTTTGTCTGTTGTAGGTATAATCTTGCCACCCTTTTTCAGATACATGCAGAATAAAGCTAGGGTTTTGTTGTTTTTAAGGCAGTAGTTTCAACAAACTGAAATCTTACAGCACAGGTCACATTTAAGTATGGAAGATTTTATCAGAAATAAGTGATGAAAGACAATATCAAACTAGAAGGAGACAAAAGAGAGAAGATACATTTAATTTCCTACTTCAAGAAAGAGGAACAACGTTTCTTTGGAAGTGCCTTTGTACCCTCTGTGGGGTATCAGTTTATGTTTCTAAGTCCAGGCACATTTTCATCCCTAAACATTTACTTGGGAACTGTTATTTAACTGAATAAGATGTTTCATTCGACACACATTCTCCTACTGTGTTCCAGTGTTGCATCATCACGTTTCCCCCAGGGCAGAAGAAACACAGGAGACAAGCAAAGGAGAGTGACCTGCCGTCTCCTCCCCACAGCCACCTTCTTTGCCCGGCAGGGGGCAGTATGCTATGGTTGCTTCTTCCCCAAGACCACATGTTGTACTTAGTTTGAGTCACTCATTCATTGATTCCTTCTTCATTCATTCCTTCATCAGACAGGCATTCAGTCGCCTACAACAGCCTCAGTCTTTGCCACATGATGCTTATAAAGAACCAGAGAGATGATTAATTATAAATGGAGCTGGGTGCTCTCAGTGGAAGTGCAGGGTATCATGGGAAGCTGTAACTGGGAAACCCTGTCTGGGAGGGTCAAGAAGGGGTTCCTTGAAAGCCGACGTTTATACTACATACGTTTAGAATACATAACGTTCGCCATGAAAGGAGGGGCTGGGATGGAGAGAAGTATTGTAATCAAGGCCAAAGGAATAGGGCCCAGTTTGCAGAAGTGCCCTAAGACTAGAGACAAGATGGTGCTGTGCAAGGATGGACAGCTTCCCACCACACAAACTTCTTTTTTCTGAGGATCCTATCACTACTTTACAACCCTCTTCCTTTCAACTCCTATCTTTTACCTAAGGGAGGGCAATTTGTTTTTCCTTTCTCTTTATCTAATTGCCAATCCAAAACATTACCTTAGTTATGGAAAATCCCATTGAATTCCACCACCCCCCCCCAATAGTAGAAGAAAGTCGTAAATCTTCACGCGAAATTAAATAACAATTAATAAACTAAAAACAAGACCATCAAGCTTCACAAACCTTAGAAATGTCCTTCAATAAAACCACAACGTGATTTAATTAGCATCTCCCTGCCAAATAAACCTGCTGCTGTTTTGTTCTGATTTCTTCCTTTGCAGATGTAATACAAAACACCATTATTTATTAGCTAAACTTCCAGGGACCAGCCCAGGATGCTAATTCCTATTTATGATACATTTTATATTGTGAAAATGGGTTTCCGGCTCCAAACAACTGACTCTCAAATTTTTGGCAGATGATCTGTGTTCAAGTATGGGGCTTTGTTTTTGAATTGTGATGGGGTCGGGGTGGGAGGAGGATGATATAAGTGGTGGGCACTTTCTAGTCTTATTACAACATTATACTTCCTACTCAGGCTTTTTTTTTTCTGTCAGATGCTTATTATTGTCTTTGCTATTTGTTTTTCAGACGCATAATGAATTTACTATTACCCACTTAATCGTGCCAAAACAGTCTGCGGGACCAGACTATTGCGACGTGGAGAATGTAGAAGAATTATTCAGTGTTCAGGATCAACACAATCTCCTCACTCTGGGATGGATCCATGTACGTTTCACCTTTTGAGTTTCAGTTTACTTATTTATTTTTTTTGGCGGGCTGTTTTCCTTCTGGAGGAAGTTTAGCTTAAGAAATAGTTTCTTATTTTTTAAATTTTCAAGTGTAATAAATGTCATCGTTTTAAAGCATTTTCTTCAATGTTAGGCCGTGTCTACATCTGTCAAACCCAGATTTGGAGAGGGCTATAGTATGCTTTTTCCTACCGTCTCAAGTTGAAAGAGAGATAAACATTTGGAAATCAGCTGACTTGTTCTGATGATTTTATGGAGTCTAATGGAGACCTAGGCAGATTTTTAACTAATATGATTAGACAATTATTAACATTCTCTTTCCCATGGCTGTGGGTCTAAAGTAAATTATTTTAAGAAAATTTCTGAAAAGGTCTCTTTTAAAAAGGTATTTGTACATATCAAATAGGGACCTTACCCTCCACTTCACCTCCCCTACAGGCCAAGGATGTACGCGTCGCTGTATAAACAGCCACGGAGTAGGGCCAAAAACACTGGGTTCCAACATCCACCAGGCCACCATAGGAGCAGGAAAGGGCTTACAAATCAAAAGACATGAGTTTAAATATCAGCTCTGCTAAGAATTCACTATAGGAATGTTGGCAAGTTATTTAAGCAATCTGAGCATCAGCTTTATCATCTATAAAATGGGGACCATAATAATGGACTTCATGTGATAGTGAGATAATGTCAGTGAATTTCTTAGCACATTTTTTCTAGGAACTCAGAATATTGTAGCTGATGATATTTGGTGATGATACTGTACTTTTCCTATCCATGGTTTCATCTATCTGGGGACATTTTTCCGTTCAGTCTCACACATCTGGGCCTGGGGTAGGAACAAGTCATCTCACGGCATGAGATCCTAGTCAGGATTTCCAGGGCACATCCTAGGGACCTCCAAGGGCCTCTGAAGAGTGAGAAGAGGCCATTTTTTATTTTACTTGCTTTATAGAGAAGTATTGAGGAGGGGCAGGACACACATCCTCACCCACACCTCAACACACACACACACACACACACATACACACACACACACACACTCACAATCACCAAGCTTTTGGTGTTTTGTAATTCAGGAGGGCAGAGGAGACTAGCTCCTAGTCCTAGCTCCACCTGCAAATTACTGTGTGCCTGTACAGTCCTTCAATCAGGACTCCTAGCGTCCTGTTTCCAGGTTCCCTCATTGATCCAGTAGGGCTAATGAATGCCTTCTCTCCCTCACCGGATTTGTGTGAGCTGTAAGCAACATACTCGATGTGAAAGCCCTTTGAAAACTATAAACCACCTCTCAAATACAAGAAATTATTTATAATGAAGACTTTGCAAAAATTTTCTGTATGTCTGTTTTCCTTACCAGTATGCGCCTTACTGTTTGCTTAGAAATTGGGTAATTTTAAAGGCATTATTTAGTTTAATGTAATTTTCTGTAACAAGAATGCATTTTAAAGGAAAACAAATTGTAGCAAAGCAATTGTAACATAAACTGAGAAAGAATGACAGTTAAATTACACTTAGGTTGAAAAGTCAGTGTTAGTTTATCTCATAAAACATTTCCCAGATCAGAAACAAAAGATTTTCCCTTATGACATGTACATATAATGTATGCAATAATGAAGTCATTTAAATAATGAATTTAGCATAATTTTAGAATCCTAAGACTTTTTGTTTTTTTAAATTTTACCATGTCAGATTGTTGTGGTTCAGTGAAATCAGTAACATGTTGTATTTCTAAACTTCAGTGGTTGTAATGACTTTTTGTTATGGTTTTTATTGGCACAAAAATAGCAACAAATTCCAGAGCTAATATTTTTCAGATATAAATTGGTCATAGCAAAGAAAGGTTGAATCAGAATCAGACGGATCCGGATTTCAATTTAGACGTCTCATCTTAACTAGCTCTATGCCCTTCAGCATGTTATTTACTCTTCTGCTTAGCCCAGTTTCCTCATCTGGTAAAATGGGGATAATAACAGCACTCATCTCATCTTGTAAAATTAATTCATGGAAAAGTGATTAGTTCAGTGCCTGGCATGTTATTCAATTGTGATAAATGGCATCAGCTGCTGATGTTGTCATCATCGTCATTACCATCATCATCATCATTTTTATCTCCATAGAATGGGGGCATGGGATTGGAGCACCATTCTCCCATGGGAGAGCTGTCCTTATTGGAGCTGGAGTGATTCCTCTTGGCAGAAATGAAGGACTCAGAATATCTTAAGGTGCAACACAAAGACATAAAACAGAAACAATGAAAACAAAACAAAAACAAACAACAGAATGTCTTAACAGTGTGCATTCAGTCTGGAAATAAGTTGAAGGGAGAGTGATTTGTCTGTTTGACAATCTGCTTGCTGCCTCTACGGCACTAGAGCTTCTTTGAACGCTTCTTACTTTTTCATCAAGGCATAGAAAGCTCTATGTATGAACAGAAGGTTTTCACTGAATCAGGTAACAGGCAGTCAGACCCTCCCACTCATGCCCTCACTAAAGATTGGGGCTTTAAAAGTTAATTTCTATTCTTCAGTTGATCTAGGTCTTTGCAGACCCATAGTTATTTTTTCCCTGCCGAACATTTATCTTTCTGTAAAGAGGTATCAATGGATTTTACCTTCATTTTCTTAAATAAAGTAGAAAGGGGTTTTGAAATCTTGCATTTCTTCAACAGATCATAGTTATGTGTATAGGCATGAAGCGGTTTCTATGGGCCTATGCCCTCTAGTTAATAATGACAACATTAGACGGTCTCTTCAATAAGATGTGCTGGCAAAAGTGTAAAACAGCTACATGTAGAAGAATGAAATTAGAACACTCTCTAACGCCATACACAAAAATAAACTCAATATGGATTAAAGACCTAAATGTAAGATGGGATACTATAAAACTCTTAGAGGAAAACATAGGCAGAACCCTCTCTGACATAAATCACAGCAAGATCTTTTTCGATCCACCACTTAGAGTAATGGAAAAATAAAAAGATAATAAATAAATAAATAATAAACAAATGGGACCTAATTAAACTTAAAAGCTTTTGCACAACAAAGGAAACCATAAACAAAAGGAAAGACAACCCACAGAATGGGAGAAAATATTTGCAAATGAAGCAACTGACAAGGGATTAATCTCTAAAATATACAAACAGCTCATGTAGCTCAATATCAAGAAAACAAGCAACCTAATCAAAAAATGGGCAGAAGATCTAAATAGACGTTTCTCCAAAGAAGACATACAGATGGCCAAAAGCACATGAAAAGATGTGTAACATCGCTAATTATTAGAGAAATGCAAATCAAAACTACAATGCAGTATCACCTCACACCAGTCAGAATGGGCATCATCAGAAAGTCTACAAACAGTAAATACTAGAGAGGGTGTGGAGAAAGGGAACCCTCCTGCACTATTGGTGGTAATGTAAATTGGTACAACCGCTATGGAGAACAGTATGGAGGCTCCTTAAAAAACTAAAAATAGAACTACCATATGATCTAGCAGTCCCAATCCTGGGCATATATCTGGAGAAAACCATAATTCAAAAAGATACATGCACCCCAGTGTTCATTGCAGCACTATTTACAATAGCTAAGACATGGAAGCAACCTAAATGTCCATCGACAGATGAATAGATAAAGAAGATGTGGTACATATATACAATGGAATATTACTCAGCCATAAAAAAGAATGAAATAATGCCATTTGCAGCAACATGGATGGACCTAGACATTATCATACTGAGTGAAGTAAGCCAGACAGAGAAAGACAAATATCATATGATATCACATACATGGAATCTAAAAGAAAATGATACAAATGAACTTATATACAAAATAGAAATAGACCCACAGACATAGAAAACAAACTTATGGTTACCAAAGAGGAAAGGGGGAGAGGGATAAATTTGGAGTTTGGGATTAACATATACATACTACTATATAAAAAATAATCAACAAGGACCTATTGTATGGCACAGGGAACTCTCCTCAATATTCTGTAATGACCTATATAGGAAAAGAATTTGAAAAAAGAATGGATATCTGTATATGTATAACTGAATCACTTCGTTGTACATCTGAAACTAACACAACATTGTAAGTCAACTATATTCCGATATAAAATAAAAATTAAATTTAAAAAATGACATTACAATAAAAACAGCAATAACAACAGCAATCGTAAAAGCTAATGATTTTGATTCCTAGCTCTGTGCTAGGCACGGTTTTAAGAATTTTACATGGATTGTCTCATTTAAGTTTCATAACAATCCCATGAAGAAAATGATTATTATCCTTATTTTACAATTGCTGAAATAGGCATGAGGAGGTTATGGAATCTTCGCAGTGTCTTACAACTAGGGAGCGATGGAGCCAGGACCCAGCATGATGGGGATGTTGGATACATGCTTTAAGTGGTCGCATCCCTTTTTCAAGGGTGGTTGGGGTTTGCTGTGAATTGCAAATCATGGGGGTGCACGTGTTTGTCTCTCCTAAACACAGGTCTGCATATAGCCCCAAACCTGGAAGACAGCTCTTTTAATTTATAGTCTCCCCTTCCCTCCCATCGTGCGAGATGAGTCCCAAACATCTTCAACACCTCGGAGAGCTCTGTTCCCTCATCTGTAGGGAATGGGGATCCATGAAGGGATAGCAGCATAGTGTGGAATATTCAGCGAAACTCCTCCTTTTATGTCCACGGTGTTGTATATGAGTATCTCTGGGTTTCCAATCACGGTTCTGCTCCTTACGAGCAAGTCCCTTAAAGGAGTCTCAGGATCCTTGTACGTAAAACTGAGTCACTAAGTATCTCCCAGATGAGTTGTGATGATTAAAGGAAGATCTATGTAAAGGCTTTGGCAAATTTTCAGTTTTACGTTTCCCAATAAGCAGAGAGTACATAAACATTCCCAAGAGCCTCTTCTCAAAGTCGTAATTATTCCATAGATGCATAAAGGGAAGGATTATGTCAGCAAGACATTTTCAGAATCCTCATTTGATTAATGATGGTAAAAAAGAAAAAGCAAATAAACTAGAGTTTTTTCTTGGCATGGGCTCTGACTTTGGCCAGCACTCAGCTATTGATTGTCCAATAGGATTGTCCAGTAAGAGTGTCCTCTTTTCTTTTTATAGACACATCCAACCCAAACTGCGTTCTTATCCAGTGTTGATCTCCACACTCACTGTTCTTATCAGCTCATGTTGCCAGAGGCCATTGCCATTGTCTGTTCACCGAAGCATAAAGAGTAAGTATGACTATTGAGAGGGTTCAAGTAAGGCTTTGTCTGGGTCTGCTAGGTTCAAGTGTGTCCACACACCAGGTTGTAGCACTTGGATAAGTAGGCACACCATGCCCTTGGGAAAAAGAGATTGGTGCCTGCTGGCTTCCGTAACTTGTAGGTCTGCCATCTTTTGCTTTTTAAGGTCCTTTTCGTGGTAGAATTACTGGTTTTCCTTCTTCTTTTTTTTTTTTTTTTAAATTTTTATTTATTTATTTATTTATGGCTGTGTTGGGTCTTCGTTTCTGTGCGAGGGCTTTCTCCAGTTGCGGCAAGTGCGGGCCACTCTTCATCGCGGTGCGCGGGCCTCTCACTATCGCGGCCTCTCTTGTTGCAGAACACAGGCTCCAGACGCGCAGGCTCAGTAATTGTGGCTCACGGGCCCAGCCGCTCCGCGGCATGTGGGATCTTCCCAGACCAGGGCTCGAACCCGTGTCCCCTGCATTGGCAGGCAGATTCTCAACCACTGCGCCACCAGGGAAGCCCTGGTTTTCCTTCTTTACATGACCTTGAAGTGGATAAAGCAGATGTTATTCCAGTTTGCTGTCTGAGATCTTAGTTCTAGTGTATGATTACTGCTGTGAGAAAATTTCCAGCCTTGGGAGTTCCCTGGCAGTCCAGTGGTTAGGACTCTGCACTTCCACTGCAGGGGGCACGGGTTCGATCCCTGGTCCGGGAACTGAGATCCCACATGCTGAATGGTGCGGCCAAAAAAAAAAAGAGAAGAAAATTCCTAGCCTTAGCTTAATTATCTCCAAAACCTTCCTAAATTTGGAGGACAATGATTATATTAGCACAATTATGAGCAGAGGAGTCAGACAAACTGATATTGGAATCCCGGTTTGGTACCTGACCACTGTGAGCCTCAGTCTCTTCATCCCTGACACTTACCCATCACAGATTGATGTGAAGGTGAAACTAGATGACAGTCTACATAAAGGGCTTAGCATAGTGCCTGGTACCACAGCCAGCACTCAGTAAATATTTCCTGCAGCTATTAATACTATTTATTTCTCAGAAGTATTGCAGGTTCAGTTCCAGATCACCACAGTAAAGCAACTGACACAATAAAGTGAGTCACATGAATGTTTTGGTTCCCCAGTGCATATAAAAGTTATGTTTACATTGCAGACTATTAAGTGTGCAGTAGCATTATGTCTAAAAAAACAATGTACATACCTTAATTTAAAAATACTTTATTGCTCAGAAATGTGAATTATCATCTGAGTCTTCAGCGAGTCATAGATCACTGATCACACTTTACCCTAACAAATATAATAATGGAAAAGTTTGAAATATTGTGAGAATTACCAAAATGTGACAAAGAGATGGAAGTGAGCAAATGCTGGAAAATGGCTCCAGTAGACTTGCTCAACGCAGAGTTGCCACAAACCTTCAATCTGTAAACATGCAGTATCTTGAAAGTGCAATAAAGTGAAGTACAATAAAATGAGATATGCATGTATTAGAGAAATTAGAAATATCCATCACTTGTAATTTCCTCCTATGGGGTCTCAGCTTTTCTCCCAAGGTCTCACACAGCAGTTCAGGCACTTGGCGGTAGCATTGGTCTCTTCAGTCTTCCTCTAGGCCGCCAGCACAACACTGGTTTAAAAAAATCACTGTAAAATTTTTAGTTTGTCGTTTCTTTCTCCATTCCGTTTGAAGAGTATGTATGCTTGTGCCATTCAAATTAAAGCATCTGGAAAGCCCAAATGATCCTTAATTTTTGTACCTTTTTTTCACTCTGAAATTTAGCACCGGCATCTTCAGGCTCACCAATGCTGGCATGCTTGAGGTTTCCGCTTGTAAAAAGAAGGGCTTTCATCCACACACCAAGGACCCCAGGCTGTTCAGTGTGAGTAGACAACGTTGGTTATTTTTTGCACATAGTGTTTATTTTTCACCCTCTCCTTTTTTGTTTTTTGATTGAAATATAGTTGATGTAATATGTTACTTTCAGGTATAAAATATAGTGACATTTTCATACCATATGAAATGATCACCATGATAAGTCTAGTAACCATCTGTCCCCATACTAAGTTATTAAAATATTATTGACCATATTCCTTACGCTATATATTACACCCCTGTGGCTTAAAAAGATGTGAGATAGATATATATATATATAGATATATATAGATATATATCTATATATATATATATATATACATACATACACACAAACAATGAAATATTACTCAACCATAAAAAAATGAAATCTTGCCATTTGCAGCAACGTAGATGAATCTAGAGGGTATTATGTTAAGTGAAATAAGTCAGACAGAGAAAGACAAATACCATATGATTTCACTTATATGTGGAATCTAAAAAACAAAATAAACAAAACAGAGTCATAAATAGAACAAATGTGTGGTTGCCAGAGGGAAGGGGGTTTGCAGGTGAAATAGGTGAAGGAGATTAAGAGGTAGAGACTTCAGTTATAAAACACATAAGCCTCTTTTTTTATTTTTAAGGAGAGAAATAGTAGCAATATAATATAGGATAAAACACTTTATTGCTTAGTTTGGAATTTTCTTATCTCATAAAATTAATCAATCTTTGTACTTTCTTCTGATTTCTTGTCATTACTATTTTACTTATGAAAGAATGGCAGTATTTCTGTAGCAGAGTTGATTATACATAAAGTTTCCTTTCCATTTACGTATCTGTGTGATACTTAAACAATTAACAGTTTTCTCCAGGGTTCCAGCAAGCAAACGATTATTAAAGAAAATGATATTAAATGTGTCCTGAATTATTTCTGCTTGATATGGCCAAATTAGTTTTTCATAACAGTTCAATGAAAACTGTAATCTATTTTTTTGATTAGCTTTGTATGGCCCCAAAGTAACATTATTTGAGTACATCTTTTTCTGTTTGCTTGGCTGTTCCCTGGCTGTGACATCAGAGAAACAGTATTATGAACTTAGAATTTATTTAAAATGAAAATTACTTGCACCTTTTGTAAACATTTTCTTGTTGTCGAAAATGAATACATATGATTGTATTTGTTCTGAGTGGAAATATTTTTAAAATTAGAAACATTTTAAAATTAGGAAATTCATACTCCCTCCCTAAAGAGAATCATGTTAAACATCATGAGGTAAAGCCATTTTTTTCTTTCCTAGATATGCAAACATGTGTTGGTAAAAGACATAAAAATAATCGTACTGGATCTGAGGTGATATGTTCCGAAGATTAGCACCGTCCACTCCAGACACTTACCCATGGACCTGTGGTTGCTGGATTTTCTTAAGATGTTTCCAGAAATGACTGACATTTTATATTTATACATTTTAGATCAGAAAGTTTGATATTTATTACTTTTGCATATTTTGAAGCTTTCTTTTTGGGTTGCTTTGTCTCAAGAGAGGTTACAATGGAGTTAAATCAATACCTATTAATGTGCCCAAATACTATGACCAGATAATAAATTGTGCCGCAAACAACAATATGTCTGGAATTCTTAAACTTTTTTTTTGACGTATAGTGGGTGTACAATATTATATAAGTTCTAAGTGTACAACGTAGTGATTCACAATTTTTAAAAGTTATACTGTCTGGTATTTTTAGAGGTCTCTGCATGTGTTTTCAGAGCTTTAGATGTTTTGCTGTATTATTTTCATTCCTGTAAAATGTAGTTCCACATAAGAAATTCTGAGTACCAGGGGGTTTCCAAGACAGGCCATATGTTTCTGAGACTTTTCCCTGCGGTGGTCAAAGAAGGATGTGAGAAGAAACAAGGCTGCAGACACTTGAGCCCATCGTGTGTTTTCAGTGTCAGCGAATCCTGGCTCAGAGTCTGTAGTCATTCTTAGTGTAGGAGACCAGAGCCCTGAGCTTCTACTCAGGGATCAGGTGTCAGAGGGCCTGAGATAGCCGATGATTCATTAACTTGATTTAGAAGACTAAAAGCAGAGACACTTGAGAGAGGAATAAAAAAAGGCTCAGATGGAAATGTAAAGCCTATTTCTGTGAAAGTCAATAGGGATGACAGGGAGAAGAAATGAGGTATAGGAACTACTGATAATTCTCAGCCAAAAAGAATAAATCAAATCATTTGGAAAGAACATTCATAATTAAAAGTATCTATATAAACCAAGGCACAGGGAATAGGAAGAAAAATATGTTTAAACTGAATAGGGTATCATGAATAAAGAGTTATAGTATGACCAAGGCTTGGAATGGAATTTGTGACTGGTACCCAGATGATAAAGGCATTTACCTGGATCAAAAGATAATAGATTAATAGAAGGAATGGGGGACTGATGGAGTATGTTGGCAAGTTGAATTGGTAGGAAAACATTATGAAGAAAATGTAGCCCAAATAAAAGGAGAGAAGAATGGAAGTCAAGCTAATCTGATCTAACCTTCTCTCTTCCCAATGTTTTGTGTGCCAACCTCAGCTTTCCCAGGCTTTGCTTTCCTCCTGGCATTATATCTGAGTTGCCTTAATGATCTTGTTTGCATGTACTAGCATCCACTTTTTAGTTCAAGGATTTCTGTATTCCTAGGAGGAATATTCCCTGCACTCTGTGCTTGGACGAGATAACATTCCTCCCCCACTTGTCTCTTCCCTAATACAGGTATCATGTCACCTAGCTTCTACTCTAGCTCTCATTCATAAAGAGCCTACTGTGGGCAGCTCAGTGACTTGTTTCTGCCTATGACAACTTGTGGGCTTGGAGAATTCAGGTCCCAGACTCCAGAAGCAAGAGCTTTGCTTGCCCAATGCACGGGGACTTGAGTCTATAGTCTCCGACAACTAAGGGCATATTAACTCTGCGAGCCTGGCTCCACGGACAGCCCACTATCCCCCGAGTGATGCTGTCCTCAACGTCTTAGCATTTAAGGACAGCATGATATTCTGACATACTTGATCACAGGAAAAGATTATGTAATTTATTCAAGTAACAATGACTGTTGGGACTAGGGAGAGTTGAGAAATGAATGATAACCAAAGATACAGTAGTAGACCAAGAGGATGTCCAATGAGAGGTATCTGATGAAAAAACTATGACCATTGAATGGTACCTAGAGATAGAAAGGACTCAATTGAAAGCCAAGAACATTTGGCTTCTTAGATTTCTGGAGAGAATAGAAAGAGCTACTCTGAGCATTCAGAGCCAATTATATCACTTCTGAATAGCAAATTAGAAGGGAACTCTTTTTTTTTTAATTTATATTTTATTTTTGGCTGTGTTGGGTCTTCATTGCTGTGCGCAGACTTTCTCCGGTTGCGGCGAGCGGGGGCTACTCTTCGTTGCGATGCATGGGCTTCTCATTGCGGTGGCTTCTCTTGTTGTGGAGCACGGGCTCTAGGGCACACGGGCTTCAGTAGTTGTGGCACGAGGGCTCAGTAGTTGTGGCTCACAGGCTCTAGAGCTCAGGCTCAGTAGTTGTGATGCACAGGCTCAGTTGCTCCGCGGCATGTGGGATCTTCCCAGACCAGGGCTTGAACCTGTGTCCCCTGCATTGGCAGGCGGATTCTTAACCACTATACCACCAGGGAATTCTGGGAACTCATTTTTCATTAAAAAGATATACCATATTCCCTAAAGGAGTGGGGCATTCTTGGCATTTTTATTCCCTTGCAAGGGGACGCAAAATCTCAGACCTGAGACGAAGTTTGAAAAGCTGCTCTTGAAGGGCGTATGGTTTTCTTATTGCCAGGTGCAAACCCAACTAACCAGACTTCCCAGGAGGACCTTGCCACAGAGCTGAAGGACCCCTGGAGGCTGCAAACCTATGACTCGCCCTGCGTGGAAGAATGAGTTCCTGATGCCCTGTCTGAAAGAGGAGCCATCAGAGGTGTGGCCACGCCCCCGAGGGCTGGGCTGGCCAGGAGCAGAGCCCACGTGAGCCACCGTGGAGGCCCGTATGAGTGTGAGTGTGTGTGTGTGTGCGTGAGTGGGTGGGTGTGCGACCATAGACGTTCCCTGGAAGAGCTTCCTCTGGAAGATCTCATTCCCAGCAGGCAGTGCAGCTCCCTCTTTTGAATATGAATCCATTCCAGAGCCCCATTTGCCACTTCCTTACCTTCGAAGGCAAAGATAGTTCATTTCTTTTCAGATTTGTGCTTCTGCAGAAAATGAACCAATTACGCCTGAGCTTCCTTTGTATTTTTTTTTTAAATTTTTATTGGACTATAGCTGATTTACGATGCTGTGTTAGTTTCTGCTGTACAGCAAAGTGTATCAGTTATATATATATATATATATATCTCCACTCTTTTTTAGATTCTTTTCCCATATAGGTCATTACAGAGTATTGAGAATTTCCTTTGGTTTTGAATGCCAGTCTGTTTGTACTCAGTGCCTGGCACCTGGTATGTACTTGTTATGGGCTGAGCTGTGTCCCCCCAGAATTCACATGTTTAAGTCCCAGCCCCTAGTACCTCAGAATGTGAATGTATTTGCAGGAAGAACCTTTAGAGAAGTAATTGAGTTAAAATTTGGCCACTAGAGGGGGCCCTAATCCAATGTGACTGGTGTCCCTACAAGAGGAAGAGATCAGGACACAGACACAGAGGGAAGACCCTGTGATGACACAGGGAGAAGATGGTCGTCTACGGGGAGAGAGGCCTCAGAAGAAACCAAATCTGCCAACACCTTGATCTCTTACTTCCAGCCTCCAGAACTGTGAGAAAATAAATTTCTGTTGTTTAAGCCAACCAGTCTGTGGTATTTAGTTATGGCCACCCTAGCAAACTAATATAATACTCAAAAAATATTTACTGAATTTGTTTTCTTTTTTTCTCAGAGATGGAATGGAAATGACTTTCTTTGTTGTCATGCAGAAATCATTCTCTTCTCCATAGACCTTGGAACAAAGCAGGATGTCTGTGGATTATTCTCAGCTACTGAAGTTATTCTTGGTTTCTTTTTAGTAGAATTTTACTTGTGGAAAAAATGGCATTATATTTGAGATACAGTATCAGTTAAGGCCACATCCTAGAATTGGTTCAGTATTTTCCCCCCAATTCATCCCCTGCTGCACCCACTTCGGTCGTGCTGGAAATTGCCTTATTACAATGGTTTGGACTTATATTGAAATTTCTGTTGCAAAACCAGCTACAGTTGTCCTAGATGTGGAAAGCAGATGTTTCTCTTCCAGCATGTCTTGCAGAATTTTCTAGCAAGCGAATGTCTTCTGTGAAAAGGATGCTTGAGAAATGTCATGTATTTTGCAAAGATAAAGGAAGAAAGGTAAACTTTTAGCTCCTTATTCTTAGAAGACTTTAGCTTGTTATTTATTGTGAAGACACAAATATGCAAAGAACACTTCTCTGTTTTTTTAAGAAACTTGTTTCCTTTTCTAGCATCTTGGCTCTTCACAAGGCAAGAATATATTTTTCTTGGGGGCAGCTGACAAAAACATAAGTTAGTCTGGGGAGATGCAGAGGATGAGGGAGAGAAAACAGGAAAATGGAGAAGGACCCTGGGGGAGAGAGGGTAGAATTAGAATACTGTAGACCGCAGACAGGCTTTACTTAATTTGTTTGAAGTCAATGTCTTGGGCATTATCTAGACCAAAAGACATTCTAAAACCAAATGGAGACAAATAGTTTAGTTTAGTTTTGTCTTGTTTTACCTCTGTCAAAGAGGATTAACTATTCATCTGCATGGAGTTAACCAGAGTTGACTGTGAAAAACTAAAATTGTTTACTCAAATTAGTCATTGTCTGGGTGGGTCCCAGATGTATCAGTGTAATGAGTGGGGAATCTGTATTCTTGAGTCCCAAGAGGACGTTTAAAATTCCTCTCTTCAATTTGTCAAGAAAAAGCATTTATAGGTTGTTCAAAAAATAAGCTCCATTATGTGTCCTCCTAATACAAAGGCTGATGAACAAGAAAAACAAACAACCCAAAGAAATTTACTCTATTCTTGACTTCGGGCAAGGTTTCATTACCTACAGAAATGAGGTGTGTGAATTAACTGATGTTGCAGGGTTTTTTCAGCAATAAAGCTTTGTACTTACTGACATTTTTTCCAGGATAATACATAATTTTAATTTTTTAATTAAAAAGTAATTTATTGGGGTGAAACTCACATAACATAAAATTAACCATTTTAAAGTGAACAATTCAGTGACATTTAGTACATTCACAGTGTTGTAAAACCATCACCTCTATCTTCTTCCAAAAAATTTCCATCTCTCCAAAGTGAAACCCCTTACCCATTAAGCCATTTATCCCCATTCCCCTCTCCCAACCCCTGACAATCATCAATCTGCATTCTGTTTCTATGGGTTTTTCTATTCTAGAGATTTCATATAATTGAAATCGTAAAATATGTGAACTTTTGAGTCTGGCTTCTTTCACTTAACGTAACCTTTTACAGGTCTATCCACGTTTTAACATATATATCAGTGCATTCCTTTTCATCCATTGTATGTGTATACCACAATTTGTTTATCCATTCATCCATCAGTGGACATTTGGGTTGTTTCCACCTTTTGGCTATTGTGAATAGCACTGCTATAAGCATGCATGTACTTATTTGTTTGTACAAGTTTGTACAAGTGCAAACGTGTACTTGTTTCAGTATATGTTTTCAGTTCTGCTGGGTATATATTTAGCGGTAGAATTGCAGGGTCACATGGTAGTTCTACGCTTACCTTTTCCACAGCAGCTAAACCATTTTATATTCCCACCAACAATGTACAAAGTTCCAATTTCTTCACATCCTTGCCAACACATTATTTTTTTATTATTATAGCCATCCTAGTAGGTGTGATGTGATATCTCATTGTAGTTTTGACAGAGCAATACATTATTAAGTTAATTCTTTTAAAGCCAACTTTTAATAATAAAATCAGAGGTAATATGATGAAGGCACCTGAGGTTTCTAGAACCCACTCTCATCACATTCTTATTGTTGTGGGTGACCAGTCCCAGGCCTTTATCAAGTTCACTAGAACCAAGTTCAGAAGTAGAATTTTATTTTATCAAGGATGGTCAACTATTGGGCTGCAACCAACTAGAGCCACAGTAATAGCACGCTAAAATACTACTTTTGCTTTTCATTAAATGCAGTGGTGTATGAATTCACAAGAAGATTACATCAGAACATCCATCTGAAATCACAACATTTTCTGTTTTTAAGAATGAGGGCTAGTTCTAAATTTGGAGGATACGATTCGCCTGCTTAATATATTTTTGTCTGAGTAGGTGATGCCATTTCGTAAAGGAAGGTTGAAGTTAAATGATTTTAGGCCATTTCTTAAGGAGTTTTAGATTGTAGCAGATGCAGAGAGATCTAAAGCAGGGGAGGAAAGAAGTGATCCAAGGAAAGGACTGAGGAATAAGTTTCAAAAACTGAATGTGGAGGGGAAGAAATAGAAGACATGATCTAGGAGGAATAGGAGAATGTGAAAAGGACATCTTTTGATTTGGTGTGACTACAGTGCTTTTTCTCCAACAAGAGGAAACCTGCTTAAGGACCTCTGAGCTTTAAGCCACTGAAAACTTTCATGAACTACGCTACAGAGAAGCCTGTGTCATCATCTGTTTTCCTTGAAGTTAACATGTTACAAAACCAATCAGGCAAATGGTAATCATTTGTATTCCCTTCCATCTTTAAGGGGCATGAAGTTGCCACATAAAGAACAGTCTGGGGCTTCCCTGGTGGCGCAGTGGTTGAGAATCTGCCTGCCAATGCAGGGGACATGGGTTCGAGCCCTGGTCCGGGAAGATCCCACATGCCGCGGAGCAACTAAGCCCGTGCGCCACAACTACTGAGCCTGCGCGTCTGGAGCCTGTGCTCCGCAACAAGAGAGGCCGCGATAGTGAGAGGCCCGCGCACTGCGATGAAGAGTGGCCCCCGCTTGCCGCAACTAGACAAAGCCCTCGCACAGAAACGAAGACCCAACACAGCCAAAACTAACTAAATAAATTTTTTAAAAAAATACAAAAAACAAAAAACAGTCTGGAATAGCTGGAGCCATCAGGAACAAATTAGAGTGAGAGATGGTGGTTTTAGGGTGTTCATTTCCCAGATACATTTCTGAAATTGAGATGAAGAATTGAATTAACGTGTAAGAGAAAATGCTCGGGAATGGCAAGTGAATCAGAGATAACAAAGTTCTCACTCAGCGTTGCCTTAATAGCTTGTAATCGGTGTCTGATTTCAAGACAGACATTTCACAGAGAAAATGTTATGAACTCTACTTTGGAAAATTATAGTCAAGTATAGTCGCACTTCTGAAGTCTATGTGTGTGTTCAGTTCTTTGTGTTCTCTTTTCTGCACATGCAACATCCTCTCCCGTCTCGGGGCCTCTGCCTGGAGCACATTCCCTATACGCCCCACTTCCTCTTGTCCAGCCTCAAGCCTCTCACTCCCCCCGCTCTTTTTCCTAGTTATCTCTTACTCTGTAAACCTCTGCTTAAGCGCTACTTCCTCAGGGAGGCCTCCCCTGGGGTCATAAGAGCTCATACCCCGTATATTTCCACTTTTGTAATCCTCACGATGCACCCTAGCTACTTGTTTAATGTCCATTTTCCCCATAGATTATAAGTCCCGTACAGACAGAACCTTGTTCTTTGTATCTCTAGTATGTGCCCTTCAAACATTACCTGAATTGACTTGGTTCTCCCAGGAGTAAACATTACTTAAACATCTGGTTTTCATACTCGGATGCAGAAGAACCACGTCCCCAGCTGTCCCATCTCCTTCTCTCTTTTCTTTGTCCGATCTTTCTGAATAAGCTTAGTTGCAGTCAGCGAGTGTGTTGGCCCAGACAGCCCCCTCCCTTGCGGGAACTGCAAATTCTTTTCCAGGCTGTTCTTTGTTTGAAATCCTGCTCAAAATACTCAAGCTCGGCCTGACTACACAAATGATGCCACACAGGCGACGGAGAATTATTCGTTTTTAAAAAATAGTGCTTCCTTCTGCTGATGTGCTCACAGCAAAGGTTGCATGATGTGGATCAATGTTATTAAAAACTCATGTCATCTTCAGGGGCTGCATGGGCCCGTTGTGGGAAAATTGGTGGTCATAGGAGAAGTGTTAGATAGAGTTTGGTTTGCTATTGTTAGGGGACAGAAGAGGACTCACGAAGAAGCCAAACCTGTCTGTTGCTGGGTTTACCTCCTCTGGAGATTCATGTGAGGCTCATCAAGAGACGCTGCCACCTGCCCAGCCCTCCAAGTCATGGGCATCTGTGGCACGAAGGGGAGGAGTTACTGATCTATGACTGGGAGAAGGGGCTTAGGCACTGCGGCTGGGTGCTCACAAGGAAAGAACGTTTCACTAATGCACATTCGGTGGGTGGTTCAGGTTTTCCTGATTTTTGCCTAGGGCCACGCCAGTTTCCAGATTCTGTGAGAGACTGTTCTAAACGCCCTTTTCTTTACCGGAGAGCTCGCGCCCTCTGGTGGTGAATGTGAAGTACAACACTACAGTCAACTTGGTTCACTTTACCTAAACCCTGCAGTGACTACAACGGGAATGCTTGGTGATCTTTGCCTCAATTATGAAAGTCATCTGTTTCCAAGTATTTGTACACTAATCCTTAAGTTTCAATTTAGTGGGTATGGAGTGCCTTGCATGGTAAGCATAAATTTGCAACTGGAAAATTTCAATCATAGCACGTTAACAGTTGTTCTCAGATTTTGATGTGCAGAAGAATCACCAGAGAAATCTGATTAAAGCTCAAGTTCCCAGCCACAGCTCCAGACCTCCTAGTTTGGCAGGCTTTGGGTTTCCCAGAAATCTGTCCATTTAAAATGAGCTCCCGTTGAGGTTGACCTGTGTGACCTGCTCTTTGAGAAATGCTGGCTTAAAGGCTAAGAGTATGGATTTGGAACCAAGCCCAAGTCCCATCTCTGCCAGTAGTATAACATTGGGTATGTTCCTTAACCACTCGTAGCCTCGGTTGCTCCATCTGTAAAAAGGCCATGAGAATATCCAATCCATAGGGCTGTTGTAAGATAAAATGAGATCCTAATATAAAAGGCTTGGCAGGATCTGGTCATGACAGTTACTCAGCACATGCCAGCTCTTATTATTTGTAGTATTAATCTTAATTGGCTGAAGCTACAGGGCAGAGGAGACCAGGGGAAGCTTGGGTTTTCTGGACCAAACAGGCATTAAATCTTTGACTCTGAGGTCTCTGCAGTGAGATGGACGGAGATCCACCTCCTGACTCCCAAGGACAGCCAGTGGCTGCTGACCGCACTCAGATGTTTATACCCAGGAGGACAAGTGGCACTCAGCCGGGGAGCTGCGAGGATGCTAAACGGCCTGGGCAGAAAAGTGCTTTGAGACAAAGACGCTTAAGGGCAGGGAAAGTATTTTTATACATCTTTGTACCTCCAGGGCCAGTTGGGTAAAAGAGAAGTTGGCAGCTCTCCTATATAATGATATTAAGGGAAAACTTCTGTTTCTTCCTCTATAAAATGTTTGGGATTAACATATACACACTGTTATATAAAAAATAGATAACCGGGACTTCCCTGGTGGTCCAGTGGTTAAGACTCCACACTTCCACTGCAGGGGCCACAGGTTCCATCCCTGGTCGGGGAACTAAGATACTGCATGCCGCATGGTGCAGCCGGACCAAAAAAAAAAAAAAGATAACCCACAAGGACCTACTGTATAGCACAGGGAACTCTACTCAGTATTTTGTAATAACCTATAAGGGAAAAGAATCTGAAAAAGAGTAACTATATATGTGTGTATAACTGAATCACTTTGCTGTACACATGGCACTAACACAGCATTGTAAATCAACTATACTTCAATAAAAAATTAACATCAAAATAAAGTAAAATAAAATGGGTATGATAATAATATTTTCCCCAAAGAGTTCTGAAGAACAAATGAGTGAAGATATATGTGAATCCCTTAGTGGTGATGATTGACACCAGTGGTCCTTGGAAAGTATTGTTATTTTTCCCATGCCTTCTGGTGTGAATGTAACTGTAGTATTATTTTCAGAGACAGATATTGATTAGAAGAAGGCAAACAGATGATTTATATGTGTAGTGAGATTTTAGAGCACCATTTCTGTTTTTTAAAAATCTATGTTTCCCCTGGTAAATTTAAGTCATACTTTCTTTTAATATATATTTAAGTTTAATTTGTTACATATAAAAAGTCATATATATGTGCATGTATAATATATGTATGTATGTGTGTGTACAAGCACACACACACACACACACACACACACACAGTTGTTGTTGTTTTATTTTCACCCACCAGGCTACCAGTCAGGAAGTTATAGAGAGCAAAGTTATATAATGACTCAGCAAGTTGTGAGTCAGTGTGGATTATCCTGTTGATACATTTTAACCCATGTTTATGTTTATCTCCTGTGGGTTTTCAAATTCTTCCCACTTACGGCATTGGTTGGCACTTCCCGTGTTAATGTGATTTCTACCCTTTCCTGGGAAACTTACACATCCTGGTTGTCATGTCCTCGGCCGTACCACTAGAGGGAGCCACTCGGTAATGGGTGAGGTCAGCCTAACAGAAATAACATGATCAGCCTGGTGCTGATCAGAGGCCAAGGCGACAGGTTACAGGTAACATATTTCAGATTTATTAAAAAACACATAGGTAACAAGTCAGAGCTTTGGCTAGGAATGATTTGGAAAAGAATTGAAGGCATTATTCCACAAAACATTCACAGTGTGTGCTAGAGACAGAGAGCAGGGAAGTGTTCTAGAAGCATTTGCGGTGGACGATGGATGGCCCGGCCTCGTCGTACTCCTGTTTGCTGATCCACATCTGCTGGAAGGTGGACAGAGAGGCCAGGATGGAGCCGCCAATCCAGACGGAGTATTTGCGCTCGGGAGGGGCAATGATCTGTCGGTCAGCATGAGAAAGAAGGGCCATTAATGCACTAGGACGGGGCCTGGGCATTCCAGCATGGTCCGAATTTGGTGGCCCCAGCTGAAGTTTCATGGACAACAGGGATAGTCTTGGCTGTTAGATGCTGAATCCGAACCTGAACCCTAACCCATGGGGTGTGAATAAGTTGTGGATTTAGAGATTCTTCAGTGAGCACATTTGGTTTCCCAGCTTCCTTTTACACAATCTGTTCCAAAGCATCTATGACACCCCTGCTGCATTCAGTCTACTATTGGGCAAACTGAAAGTTGGCCCCAAATCCTGCACGGCCTCCACTTAAGCCCTGACAATGTCCCTGACTTCCATAAGCTGTTCTTCAGAACTCAGCACGACACATACGCTCTGTGGACACAAACACCAGCAGCTTCAAGGAGAAGTTTTGATTGTGCCAGAACTTACCACACAGGAACTTACTATAGACCTGATTAAGTACACTGAGATGCACTGTTTAACACAGAGGGGCCCAAGCGTCCCCCACTGGGATGAACATTCCCCTGGGATAGGTCCGGGTTAGGCTGCATTGGCTGGTCCTACCCACTGCCCAGGCCTGGCATATAAGGACATGTTGACATTTCTTAAATCAATGAATGGTTTAGGCTCAGAGAGCAGTGAATCAGGCCAAGGGTATGTCTCCCTACAGCAACTCTAAAAATAGCTATAGTTGAGTAATTCCAAATTCCACATCAGACTTGGATACTTGGGTAGAAATGAATATGGACACTTGGGCCAACAGATAAGGTATTTCTGAAACGGTGGTGAAAGGGTTTAATTTCTGTTTATCCCTTGAGCTCTGGCTGAACATTTATTTTTAATACAAGTAGCTGATATTTACTGAGCACTTACCATGTGCCGAGCACTTAGCTAAGCATTTTACATGTATTATCTCATTTAATGCTCATAACCACTTTGAAGAGTAAGTACTGAATTACTCTCGTATTCCAAATGAGGAAACAGAGACTGAGAGAGGTTTAAGTAATTGACCTTGATCACACCGGTTGGTACATATCAGACCCAGTATGCAAACCTGGACCTCTTCCAGGTATTTTTTTGTTTTGTTTTAGAAATAACTTTTCATTTTCGTATAATTTTAGTTTTACAGAAAAGTGGTAAAGACAGTGCAGAGAGTTCCTATAGACCACCCCCCACCCCCATTCAGTGTCAGTTTCCCCTAATGTCACCATCTTACTGTGCCAGGTTTTTAATGGTTTGCTCTCATCACACAGGAGCTCAAAGTTCTACATTCATTTCTATTCAAGACTCCAAGTTTGAAGAACTAGAAACTACCCAACTCTAGCTGGATGTCTGTCGTATACCCCCAACCTAGGTTGGCTTTCTCAGCAACCCTAGAAGCTGGTTTCATGTCCCTGCCTCCAGGGTGGGAAGATGAGGAGGTAAGTGCCAGTCGGAGGGGCATCTGAGAATCACAAATCCTCAGAAAACAGTCTCTCTCCTCTTAACCCGCAGAATTCCGAGCCTCTAATGTGGAGAGAGAGCATGCTTCAGTCTAGGCCTCCCTGTTATGTTAGCTGCAGACCCTTTCAAAAAAAGAGTGCAAATAACAGAGAACTTGTCTGAATACCTCTCGTGTGTGTGAACTGCCCCCAGGGTGCCCCTTCTCCTGCTCCCTGGGACGTGGATCAGAAGGTCCCAGCCTGGCCTCCTGATTTCAGAGTGATAACAGCCTTTGAGAAGTCACCAGTTTGCCTCCAAAGAATGATGGCTTTTTAATCTGAGTTTCTTTGACTGTGACTCAAAACTCACACAGTGTAGGGGTTCTGATGGCTCAAGGACTGAGCTTGGTCATCCTGGGGTCATGCTGCACTTTTGAGCACTTGTATCAAAGGGTATGTCAGACAGAGAGATGAAGATAAAATTCTAATTCCTGGCCACTGAGATGGAGTCACATTTAGTACTGGAAGAAGAGTATACGCTACTGAATCTACAGGGTTTACACCTCTTCAGAAATAAGTCTGGTTCATCTGTAATATTTGTAATGCTCTATACATGACATGCACTATTTTTGTGATGAGGAAAAACAACAAAATGTGTATTTTAGTGAGATATGGACACATGGGGGGCTCTATTGACCTTCACTGCAGCTGCTGAAAGTAGCTGATTGACAAGGATAAGTATAGATGAAATTTTGTACAAGATAATTCAACTCCTTTATGAACTGAACTGACCTATATCCTTTAAAGTATGGGACTTGTGGACTTTTAACCACTGCCTAGCTCTAAAACCCGTGAGTGCATGCATGTGACCAAGATGTAGCCTCTGAAGAGTCCTTCACCTCTGGTTGTAGGGCTGGCATTGCCAGCAGGATACATGGGTCCGTCACTGAACTGTACCTTGATCTTCATGGTGCTGGGCGCCAGGGCCGTGATCTCCTTCTGCATGCGGTCGGCAATGCCGGGGTACATGGTGGTGCCCCCGGAGAGGACGTTGTTAGCATAGAGGTCCTTCCTGATGTCAATATCGCATTTCATGATGCTGTTGTAGGTGGTTTCATGGATGCCAGCGGACTCCATCCCTGGAAAAGAGACACGGGCCGTGGTCCTTGGGTGGCGAATAAAGCCCAGGTTGACGTGGAAGACGGTGCGAGCACCTGGATGATCTTACACTGGACCAAAGCTAGGCAGGCACGATGCTCTGGGAACCAGCCATCTCAGGACCGAAAGGTCCTCGAAGGCCCCATGTCCTCCTACCTCTTGTCTAGGGAGGAAGCCCTGCCTCAGCATCTCTGGGAGGGTGGGCGGCTACAACATCATAGCCCTAATTTTTAATAGACTCACTACTATAAATGATTCAAATAAGAAGCAAAGTCTTCAGATTGCCAGCAGAAGTTTCCACGCTGAGCCAATGTTGCAGCCGTTGCTCAGAACTCTCCCAAGTCCCTCTTTGGCTGCTGCCTTGTTCTTACTCCTTAAAACTATATGATGCTGAATCATCCAAAAAAAAAAAAAAAAAGCTTCATTTTATTTGGACGAAGACTCGCTTTTCTTCAATCTTTGCAGTTTTATGATGTAATACTAATAATGCTTAGTGATTAATTACAGCCAATATCTAATAAGCATTGAATGCTCGTTTCGGCCAAGTCCTGGGCTAAGTGCCCCCCACACAGCTCGTGTAATCCTCACAGCCACGCTATGAAATAGGTACTATGACAATCCTCATTTTATAGATGAGGACACTGAGACTTCAGGGTCCAAGGTCATGAATAGAGAATTAAGACTCAAACCCAGTCTCACCCCTCCCAGAGCCTGCCCTCTGTAAACAACTATGCTAACCTGTCCCCCAAGGTCAGTGCTAACGTAGGATTGGGCATTTCCATTTTTCTCTCCCCCTATTATTCCCAAACTCAGCATTCAACCTATCTTTCCCATCCATCCGGTGGCTCCACTGTGTCCTAAGCACAGAGAGTATCTGATTCTTTCACTGTAAACCACACGCCAAGAATGCTTTGGGCTTGACTACAACATAGACAATGCTTTCTTAAAAAGAAAACTCCTTTTCTGGCCTCCTTAACTCTTAAAAATGTGACATTCTTTCCTTTGCCCTGGTTTAGAAATGCACTCGGTTTTGTGGCCCCTGTCACATGTCCCCACACGCAGAAGGGTGCTGGGGGCTGAGGGTCAGCTGGGTGCAGGAGGAGAGGGTGGTCTCCCCAGAAGCAAGGGCAGGGAGTGCTGCCTACCGATGAACGAGGGCTGGAACAGGGTCTCTGGGCAGCGGAACCGCTCGTTCCCAATAGTGATCACCTGCCCGTCAGGCAGCTCGTAGCTCTTCTCGAGGGAGGAGGAGGACGCAGCAGTGGCCATCTCGTTTTCAAAGTCCAGGGCTACATAGCACAGTTTCTCCTTGATGTCCCGGACAATCTCACGCTCAGCTGTCAGCGAGATACAAACATGGTGGCAAACATGGTTTGCACAGGCAGTAAAAATCCACCTGCCCTACTGCAGACTCTCCTACAATACAGGCCCCATCCACAAAGTGTATAAGTTCGATATTACATTCTGCAACCCCAAATCCATCAGGGCAATTAAATTATAAGTCCACTACAGAACCGCTTCTGTTCCCAGCGGAGTGCCTCACACAGAAGATTCTTAGCAAATATTGTCTGGAAAGTTCAGGACAGGATGCAAATGAGCTGGCTAGAAACAGGCAAAGAGCAGGAAATCCTTTGCACATTAACTTTTTTGCACGATTAACTAATGAATCTCCATTATAAGTGCTTTATAACCGTTTGTTATATTGGATTTTCAGTTGACCAGGAAGACGCGTGCCGAAGCCGCCCCTTAGAGGCCCCTAGAGTTTCAAAAAGCTCCAGAGACCTGTGTCATCTGGGCCAGGTAGATTCTAGCTCAAACCCTTGGAAAATTCATCAGCTTCCAGAAAGAGGCAGGCCCTGGCTCAGAACAAGTCCCAGTTGAGAAGGCCCCAGTGGTGCATGGAAGAAGTGGGCAGGCAGACCGCTTTCAGACTCCTGCCCTCTGAAGTTCTAAGCTATTTGTTCCATCTGGGCCCCTGGGAACCTTTTGGAAGCATCTTGGAATTCTTCATAGGGAGTAGAGGAGGAACAGAATTCACTCAACTGCCTACTCCAAAAGGAGATTTTAACATCTTCAGGGCTCAAACTTGGAGTCTAGAATAAGCTTCAGGGATGTCCAGAAACCTAAACATTTGGACAAGACCAAACTGACCAAGGGAGGGCGGGCAGCCAGGGTCAAGGGCACTGAGGACATCCCGACATCTCTAGTATAGTCTGCCTCTGCCTCTCGTAGATAGAGACCAGGTGACGCCAGTTTATAGTCTGAAGACAAATGTGTCGCTGCCTGCGGGTTGATATTAATAGTCACTAACAAGCGCTGCGTGCTTCCTCAGGGCCAGGAATTGCACGTGCATGATCTCATTTACTACTCACAACATCCTTGTGAGAAAGGGTCTATGATTACTCCCATTTTACAGATGAAGAGGCTATGGCTTAGTGAACTTGGGCATCTAGTCCAAGGTCACACAGCTAGTGAGTGGCAGAATTGGGACCCAAGTCCTACTGAGATGTCTCCAAAGACTGCCCATCACCACGCCATACCATCTTCAGTCTCTATGTGTGAATGGAAGGGATTAAAAAATGTTCAAATAATGCAATTCTGACCAGCTCATAATACCAGATGGTTATAACCGTTCTTCTTGAAGAAATAGTGTAATCGGTTAGCGATTTCACATAGCAAAATATTCACTGCTTTGCCCTGGGCATTAGAATCAGGCCTTGATATCTGCAAGGCTGCCTCCCATTGTTTCCTTGGATAATCACCAAGTCTGGGAAGAACACCCCGCCCTTACACCCCCTCCCTTTATCTCCCGCAAGCCTCACCTGTGGTCACGAAGGAATAGCCTCGCTCAGTCAGGATCTTCATGAGGTAGTCGGTGAGATCTCGGCCAGCCAGGTCCAGACGCATGATGGCGTGGGGCAGGGCATAGCCCTCATAGATGGGTACATTGTGGGTAACACCATCTCCAGAGTCCAGCACAATGCCTGGGGGACAGTTGTACACAATAAAAGTCACTAGGGCAGCTGGTATGGGATCACTTACTGGTCTAGTAGAAGGGGAATTTCTAAGCCTCTTATTTGAAAGGAAGGAAGGCATTTGATAGGAGAAGTGGGGCAGGGCTGGATAAAGAACAAAAAAGAACAGGAAGAGGGAAACAATAGGAGAAGTCCTCCTGGAAATACAAGTTAAAGGGCTTAATTTTAAAGGTAAGAAGAAGACCTCTGAGGGCTGGAATTAACCCTGTCAATTCGAACTAAACCCCAATCCATCACAACCCGCGTGTTTATGAACCGTTAAATCCTGTAACTGATGGTGTATTCAACTGAGGCTCTCACCCCTCCCCACCACCTACCAGTTGTACGTCCAGAGGCGTAGAGGGACAGCACTGCCTGAATAGCCACATACATGGCTGGGACATTGAAAGTCTCAAACATAATCTGCAAAGCAATTCAAAGAGCTGAGTTAGTGATGTTGCCAGTCTTACCAAGAATGCACAAGACAGCATCTTGTTGAGGAATGCAGAGGGCCCACGTGGTTCTGGGTAGAGGAAACTAAGGTAGAGGAGGGCCAGGGCAGCCTTGGTTACTAGTCAAGGAGAAATGAAGGTGTAAATGAAGAAACCATTATACCAGAGGCCTGATGGCATGGGGAGGGGGATACATGACCAGCCAGGTATAAGGAGGGTCTAGCTTCTGGCCCTGGCCCTGGCCCTGACTTGAACATGACCTGGGAGAATTCACCAAACTAACAGCTGAATAATGTGGGCTTCATTCCAGGTCTCTTGATTACAAATGGAGGAGGAGTTTGGATGAGAAGGGTTCTGAGGGTCCTCCAGTGTGGACAGTCCAGGACTTGATACTGTTATCAAAGCCAAAAGAAACAAAACACAGCATCTATACTTCTCTGGTGTATGAAAGAGCCTTTTTTTTTTTTTTGGCCACACGGCTTGCAGATCTTAGTTCCCTGACCGGGGATTGAACCCAGGCCCTCTGCAGTGAAAGCTCAGAGTCCTAACCACTGGACCGCCAGGGAATTCCCGAAAGAGGCCTTTTAAACCTGAAGCTCAGACTGGTTGAGATGAGCCCTGTTCTGCGGTCTGAGGTTCGTTCAATCTGTTCCACTTTTTTATGTAGTTGCTGGGTCACTGCCAGCCCTAGAATCTGAGGCCACTCTGGCGGCAGTGAAGGAGCCCTGATTCCTGGAAGAAAAGAACTGCCTGCTGGTAACAGAGAACCAGGTATGAATGTCAGTGTGGCAGCCCATGCAGTCTAGGGACAGGATTAGAACCAGAGTCCCTCCGGGTCAAGCATTAGAAATCTGTGCCCACGGAGATGCCCACAGACCACCATTTCTCCATCTGCAAAACCCTCCCTGGTCCATTCACCAGAGTGAATATCTAGCATCATTTGCTAGACTGCCATAATCCCCAACTATATTTTTTACCATTCACAGGAAAAATAATCCCCATAAGAAACAACATCTCTTGCTACATGAGCACTTCCCAGGCACACAGATGTTCCCCTGTAGAGAACAGCTGCTAGTGTGTTGGTGTAGGGCCTAGAACTCTTCCTAGAAAAAGACCCTGCAGTATATACATTTATTATTCTCCGAGGTCAAAAGATCATGGGCCAAATCCAAGCTCTGCCACTTCTAGCTGTGTGACCTTGGGACAATCACCTAATGTACTTGAGCCTCAGCATACGAATAGCTCCTGCTTTACGTTGTTAAGATTTAAAGAGACAATGCGTATAAAATGCTTAGTCCAGTGCTTAACCATAGCAAGCATGAAATTGACACTAGGTGTATATACTTAACAGCTCATCCAAACTGGAAATCTTGTCTGGCTGGTGGAACGATGGTCTCCTGATCCAAAACCTTTGAGCTTCAGACAAGTCACAATAATGACAATAAAAACTATTTGTTGAAGGTTATCATACCAGGTACCATGAAACACATTTAGCCTTTACCTCATTAATCTTCACATCAATCCTTTGAAAAATAATAGTACTAATATTATTCCCAACATATGCACAAGGAAACTGAGGCTCTGAGAAATTAAGTGGATTCTTTAAAGTCACATAGCTGATTAAGTGACAGATCGAGTTTTCAAACCGGGATCTGTCGGACTCCAGAACCAAAATTCCCCATTTTTATGTTATCCTGCACTTTGAAATGACTTCTCCTTACAAGGTTTTAACCTAAACATGTCACCTTTTCAGTTAAATCTTGGAAATTTCCTGTTGCTCTTGGAACCAAGGGGCCATTCCTGCAGTAAGGATGCGCCGGGGCTTTGGAATCCTGGAAAGTTATCAGCCTGTGAGTGGACTGTTGGGTGGGCCTCCTCGCTGCTGCCCTGCACAGCCCCTTCAACACAGGACTTTCCCCAGACCCCAAAGTGCTGGGCCCTGGAGTGCATATTTACCTGGGTCATTTTCTCCCGGTTGGCTTTGGGGTTCAGGGGTGCCTCGGTGAGCAGGGTTGGATGCTCTTCAGGGGCAACACGAAGCTCATTGTAGAAAGAGTGGTGCCAGATCTAGCAGGGGGACCGGGAAAAACACAATGATGTGACGCTGTAAGGGCACTGCAGTGCTCGAAAAGGGATCAGAATGGGCTAATGAAACCAGGTCCAAATAAAATGCTAGAAGTACTCATTATGTGTCCTCATTTTTACAGATGCAGAGACTGAAACTCAAGGACTGTAAGTAACTCACTGAGGATACACAGCTAGCAGGTGAATGAGCAAAAATGCAAACCCAGGGCTATGAGGCAGGATGGAGTAGTGGTTAAGGGTACAGGCTCTGGCATCAAACCTGGGTTCAAATCCTGGCTTAACCACTTCTTGGTTACGTGAGCTTAGGTAAATTTTAACCCTTCTCAGCCACAATCTCTCCATGGGTAACATAAAAATAATTTGTCCCTGTCTTAAGTCAGGGAACCCTAGAGTTGCTATCTAGCCCAGTACCTAGCCCAGAGTAAATGTTACCATTATTCAACTATATCTTCTTTACCCCCTATTTCCACTTTAGTTAATACTCATGGGCAAATGACTTAGAGTAGCAAGTAAAAGGACAAATGAATGAATATATGAAAGGATGAATGAAGCTGACCTGAAAACCTAATTGCCATTTTTAATATTTAAGGGAAATTTTCCTCCCCTCCATTCCCCTCTTTGCTCCCCAGGGCTGAGAGAAGCCTGCCTCGGTCAGCACACTCTGGACCTTTCGTTCATGGGCAGACATTTGGCCTTCAGGTGTTTCCAAAAAAAGCCAGTGCCTATTTCTAGCATGTCCGTGTGATGTACTTTGGACATATTTGTGTTTGCTTCATGGTTGAGCAGCCTCTTTATTTTTTTTATTTTTATTTTTGAGTTGTTTCTTTTTTAAATTTAATTTTTATTTTATATTTGAGTATAGTTGATGTACAATGTTGTGTTAGTTTCAGGTGTACAGCAAAGTGATTCAGTTATATATATACATATATCCACACTTTTTCAGATTCTTTTCCCATATAGATTATTACGGAATATTGTGAGCATCTTCTTTAATCCCTGGATGCCATAAAGAACAAAGCATCGTGAAAAAGGTTCAGTTAATTAGTTATTTTTAAAAGCCTGAAAATTCTCCACTAGCACCAGAAATATTAAATTCATTCAGAATTAAAACAAAATAAAACAAGAATTGCTAGTGAAAGCTCATACATTAATAAAAGCTAGATCGACCTTAAAGAGTCTTTATCTTATTGCAGTTACTTTGGTTTTGAATTTGTTGTTTCTAGAAAGGAAATGAGACTCCTGAAAGTTCTATTCCTTTGATGGAGTAAAAGCAGCACAGTGTTCAAGAAATCAAAAAAAAAAAAAAAAAAAGTGAAGAAAAGAAATTCTACCAATCGTATTATATACTATGGGTACTCTGAAGCGTCGTTTAAAAACCAACCAATCTCTCTCTCTCTCTCTCTCGAAGACCCTTTGAATTTAAATTTTAGAAATTATGGAATGCTTTATTTGTTCCAAGGATCTTTCTCCAGGTGCATCCCTTCTGAGACGCTGCCAGCTCCATGGAGAAACTCTTAAAAGAGTATTTTCCCACTATTAATATCTTCTTCACAGTGAAAACTGCAGTCTTAACCAAATCCAGAATCTTAGACGCAGTAAACCTCATGAAACACAATTTTTGTAGAGAAGCAGAAGTTTCAGCATTATTACTGATAAATCCTAGCAACACTATTTTCTTTTACACTAGTGGGAGAGAGAGAGAGAGAGAGAGTGTGTGTGTGTGTGTGTGTATGGAGCTGACAGATATATGAAAGTCCAGATGTTCTGGTTCTAATATATTTGCTGCATTTGAAAAATTTAAGTCACTTTCTCATTATTTCTTCTGCTTTTTCTCTGATCACTTGTGTTTCCATAATGTTTCTAATAACAAACATCAAAATCCTAGGATTTAACTCTTCTCATTAGCTCTGCTATATGGATCTGGGAGATAAAGACTTCTCTTAATGCAACACAGGGAGATACTTTTAAAAATATTTATTTAAAATTTTTTGTCATGTGCTTGGGCTTCAATATGTTGAGGGACATTCAGGAACGTATGAATGTATAGTTTTCTATAGTGAAAACTAAAAATATATGTATATTTTTTAAATGTTCAGGGTGAGTTAATGAAAAGCTTTCAAGAATGGGTGGGTGAAGGCAACCCTTTGTTCTCCTGGCTGCTACTCATATAATGCTTGTCCTCGGAGGGCAAGCCAGTGGACTGAGCAATAGACTATTAATACCCACCATTGTCTAAGGACTACTGTTCTCATCTGAAGAGCTAGCTCACTCTAATTGGTTTATAAACCCTGTTAGGCAAAGGATTTGCTTTTTTTTTTTTTTTTAATTTAAAGAAACAGTTCAGGATTTTTTTTTTTTCCCAGTTAGTAATAATCTAGAAGGAACATCAACAAGTAAAAGTACAATTGGGCAAAGTGAGCCAGTTCTTTTCCCCAGCAGTAGCAAGATGTTTGGAATCTGGAGCCACAGGAATTATGCATGAATCTCCCGGTACCTTTTCCATGTCGTCCCAGTTGGTGATGATGCCGTGTTCTATCGGGTACTTCAGGGTCAGGATGCCTCTTTTGCTTTGTGCTTCATCACCCACGTAGCTGTCTTTTTGTCCCATTCCCACCATCACCCCCTAAAAAAGGTTCAACATGTCACAGAGCCAGCCTCTCTCAGAACTTGTGAACTGATTACAGTCCGAACACAAAGGGTTAAATCATTGCGATAGAAAGTTCCTTCCGGTACCAACAATGATATGCTGAATCCTACCGTCACTAAGTTCTTAAGAAACAGCCTTAGTTGATTGGAAACAGGCCTGACTAGTTCTCTCAAATAGCAGAGAACCCTGGGGGCAAGGCAACTTTGTGTCATGTATCTTCTACATCCCTTGATGAGCTCTCTTAGGGCAAAGATTGTATCTGTCTTGTTCGCCACTATGACAAATTGCCTGGCACATATTCGGCACTCAATCATTATTTGTTGAATGGATATGTAAAATTTTACATATTAGTTAAATGGCATTTTGCCTCTTATAAATCCTTTAAACTGTACTTTTGAAGTTGTCAACTACCCGAGAGTATATCTAACCGTTATAAGCAAAAACATTATTTCTACAAATGATCACTCTGTGCTTGATTTCTCATAGATAAATTCATACCAATCAACATTGACATCTGCCTAAAGTAGTGGGATGTATTTTTTAATCCATTAAGTGGGACGTATTTTTTAATCATTGAAGCTTTCCAAAAAAAAAAATTCTCATTACTAAAATTTAAAATTGCACTGGAGTGACTTAAAATTGCAAAACAGTCGTGGCTACTATAGTTCCGTAAGTAGTGATTTATGCAAAATATCTCCATCCCAAAAGTTCAACAAAGGGACAGAGTTCATTCATGGGGAAAGGCTTCTGTTATTTGTTCTTGTGAATCTATGCCAAATTGAAAGCTTAAATATCAATCAGATCGGCTCAATGTGCAAAATACATTTCTGCTGTGAAGGAGAATTTCTGAGATGAAACTCTCAGTTTTTACCCTGTGGCTGCCATCAGCATTTTGTTTCTACATAATGCTACGTAAAATTACCACGTGGCTGTCCAGATGTATTTTGTTGACAGCTAACAGCTGTAAAATTACATTTGGTAACAATGCTTATTTTCATCTAACATTAGGTTCTGTGAGAGTGAGTGACCTGGGCTTTTATTTTAGTTTCTTTCCAAACAGTAGCTATGGAATACATCAGATAACCCATAAACTCATAAATATTTCTGATGCTGATGACAATGATTACATTTAGACAAAAAGGATTTATGAAAAAGAGTCAGTCTTTGTATCTGATAGACACCCAATAGATAATCTATCAACACTGTGTATTAAATTGGCACTTATTTCTAGACGTCAATCATCAGAGGTACATTTTTAACATGGTTACATCATTTCCGGGCAGAGAGCAACAGACAATCTATGAATTCCCATAGCGGGTACCAGAGACAGAGAGGGACCAAATCTATAGCCTTGTTTCTCTCTGTTCCAGAGAAAATTTTCCTCACCTGATGTCTGGGACGTCCCACAATGGACGGGAAAACAGCCCTGGGAGCATCGTCCCCAGCAAAGCCAGCCTTACAGAGCCCAGAGCCGTTGTCACACACCAGGGCGGTGCTGTCCTCTTCTTCACACATCTTGCCTGGAGCTACGACACGGGGTCCTGCAGGGAACAGGGAGGAAGCCACCCCGCTGTTATCCAGCAGTCATGGCACTTAACCTGACCACTCCCACCTTCCAGGCTGGGTTGAGACCCCTCCTGTGTACTCCTAGAGCGCCCTCTGCTGATTCTTATCTAACACAGCACTTATCTCAAAGTACTTTCATTAGACTGAAAACTTTTTATAACTAAAACTCTGATTTCCACGTTCATACAACAGGTCTCTAGCACCGTGGCTGGCACGTCACATGTGCTCACAAGCACTTTAAAGACTGACTAAGTAAGTGAATGAATGAACTACTGCAGAACACATATGGAATATCAGACCATGAGATCAGATATTCACAGGGACAAATCATTTGTTAAAGAAGTATCTGGAATTTGCTGTCTGTATCCAACCATCTTCACATTTTTCTAGATATGTTATAACTTCAAATTTTTTTTCAAAAATGTAGATTTTGAGGAATGGGCAGCATGTGAAAATTTGGAAATATTGAGACATTTAATGTAAAATGTTTAAAAGAAAATTCTCTTTTGGATCCTGAGGACTTTAAATTTTACCCTTGGAAAAACGTTAGAACCAATCAAAACTTTCTAAGAAGGTGCTTTATATTTTAGGGGCCACAGTTATTCCATTAATAAAAAACCACTGCTACCCTGTAAGCCAACAAGCCAGGGTGAATCCAAAACTTTACACATCATGCAGCAGAATGCTTTGTTGCCATTAAAAAAGATAAATAAAAGGATAAGTTACAGGTATATTCTTATGTAATACTAGGTTAGAGAAAGTAACATTGTACGATCCCATTAAAAGTGTATTTTTATGCACTAGAAAAAGATTAATCATATTTACCATGATGTTGATGGGGGTTATTTTTGAAGTGGTGGGTTTTCTAGGTGTTTTAAATGATCATCCCTGGGTTCTGTAATATTTTCTAAATAAATTGAGCATGTATTCTTTTAGTAAGAAAACAATATTTTAAATATCCCATTGTTAAGGTTGGATCCTACGGCAAAATTTGGAAGGCTGGAGCAAAAGTAACAACTTAAAGATCTGGGAAATTGAAGGCTTATTAGAGAACGTTTTCATTTAATGCCCTCATTTCTCAAATGAGAAAACTCAGGGGAAGTGATTTGCTCAAGGGCACACAGGGCCTTACAGGCAAAGTTGAACCAGAGATCAGGTCCCCTTGGCTACGCTTCAGCTTTCAATCTAGACCCCTTCCATTGTCTAAGCAGAATTAGGTGAAAGTAGTCTTTAAAGGGAAGGACACCCAGAGTTGTCTGCCTGACTTTGAGATGATAGGATTTCAGGTTCAGGAAGATTCTTCTAAGTTGGTGAACTCATTGCACCCCCAGGCCTAGATATAAAAGGCAACTCTTTTAAGGAAATTTCTGAGACATAAGAGAAGAAAAAAAAGCTATTACAGTTTGAGTTGTGCCAGACCATTCCCATGAAACCAATGCTCCGTCTTTCCAAATGCCTAGAACTTCCATGTCAGTGTCTCATGCCACATAACCCTTTGCAAAGAGCATGAACCTCAACTGAGAGGACATATCTTAAAATCCAGGACATGTACTATTATCGCCAACTGACAAACCAGGAAATCAAGACTCAAGTTGGAATGATTTGTCCAAGATCCCAAAACTGGTAGAGTTAGAACAATAAAGATGACAGCACATGATGACTATGGGCTTGGATTCTGGAGTCTCACTCTGGATTTGAGTGTGGCCTTCACCGCTTAGAAGCTGTGTGACTTAGTAAGTTATGTAACATCTCTAAATCAGTTTCTTTATCTATGAAACAACAGTAAAATCTGTAGGTAGCACATAGAGTTCTTATGGGGATTAGATTTTCTAAAAGACATTTAAAATAATTTATGGTGGGAATCTATTCTCAATAAATATTATTTAAAAATTATTAGCATCATTATGTGATTATTATCATTATCCAGATCTTTTTACTTCTAGTCTTTGCTTTCTCTCCACACTCCCTCCAGGCCTCCCACAGAAACCTTCAACTTGTGGATTCTACTCGTAAGAATGGAAAATGAGGGTTATCAATGGCCGACTCTTTCTTTTCCCACCCTTCCCTTCCCTTTCCAGACACTGAATTATGTTTGGCAGTCATGTGATTTGGCTTCCTTCCTGGGAAATTAAGAAGCAAAAAGAGAGATGAGAAATGTAAGGGAGAGAAGGCAGAAGAAGCGGTCGGAGTCCGAGGCATGAGTCAGAGGCGGTCAGCACCGAACCAGCAGCCTCTCTGGATGTGCTAAGCAGACTTGCCAAAACAAAAGTAAGGGCCGAAAACAGGATAAACTATTTGGAATTAGGAGGCTCTAAAAACGTGATGGTGTGGTCACTATGAATACACATGTCCTTAATAACCCTTTCCTTGGGCAGGAAGTGTTTGGGGGAGTGTTAGAACGCACTGCAGACCAAGTAGGCTTAACGCTCAGCATCAGCAAGCATGCAGAAAATTTTAAAATCTCAAAATTTGGTAAATGTGTTTTTATTTGGCAAAAAAAGAAAGAAAGAAAATGTCCAGGAAGAATTTAAAAATCTCTAAAACGAGCACTGTCGTTAGAGAAATCTGTGTCCCCAGAAAGGACCCGGCTCAGTGGTTTGCAACTCTTACCTAACCTGATGAGCAGCTGGGTTTGGAGCAAAGCATTTCCTAATTAGGTAAAACACACTCGAATGTCTGCTTTTGGAACAGCACCCGGGTCAGGGGGTTTGCTCCAACCGACTCGAGCGCATCTCGTGCCAAAAATGAGGAGTTAGTGGGAGGGGAACGCTCCAGGTCCCAGCTCGACAGTCTTGAAACACAAACCATATTTAGTCATGAATCACAAAATAGAAGGAAAATCTCAGTGTGAAAACTCCAGTCCGGACTGAAGCTGCCAACCCCTGATTTACAGCAAAGAGCAGCCTGGGGTGGCAGGGCTGGCTCCTGGGTCCCGCCCGGCTGAGAAATGCAAACCAGACATCCCATAGGCTGAAACGCAAACAGCTGTCAGACGCACACCCGGCTCCCTCTCTCTTTATTCACAAAGATTCAGCTGGGCTCCTGCTGCGCTCTGCTGCATACGACCCACCAACCGAGACGCATATATCTTGAAGTGTAAGCTCACAGTTACATGCAAGAGACTTTCCCACAGAAGACACTACCAATGAGAGCCAGAGGAACCCAGATGCAAATACACAAGGAGCCAACATCAAAGGCTAGGCAACGGACCTCGGTTCAATTCTAAAATCCACTTCCAGACACCGTAGCTGCACCAAAAGTACAGTCCAGTGAAAAATCCCCACACCAAATCTGAACCACAAGCAGATACTGGAGTTTCCAGTGCCTAAATATAAATCATCACGTAACTTACTGCAGACAGCTTGACTGCGTCTCTGAAATGCGCTGCAAGACCCAGGCTGTTGGTTTAGTATAAACAGATGTTGCAGGTGACACACATAGATTTCATTCCATCTTGCTCTCCCCACCCTTTCCCACACCAGGCTGCGTCTTAGCTTGGATTTTAAGATTAGATCATTAGAGCTAAAAGCTACAATCGTGTTAGTAGTACAATCTTCATTCAAAAATTTCAGAGTGTGTGAGCCTGGCCAAAATCCCCAGAGATGACATCTGATTATACTGGGTAATGTCAGAGCCGCTGGAATCTAAGTCACATCCCTGGGCCGGAGCCACTTACCCTGAAAGTGCTCGGCTGGGCTTCTCTCCTCTGGCTGGTGTTCGGGGAAGCTGAACGCTGAAGGATTATATAGCCCCTTGGTCTGCTCCCCTCCCACTTGCTTCCCAAACAAGGAACAAAGACAGACTTCAGCCCTCCGTTCAGTCTAACACAACCATATAGGGACCTCAGCACAAAACTCTCTAATCTGGGTGGCCGGAGGTCTGGGTCTCTTCCACCGCATTCCACTGCTCTGCTCATGAAAAGGCAGGCAGCTCAGCTGCCTGTGGGAGATAAACACCCCAAGCCTTCAGAACAACTGCTGAAATGTCCAGAGATACTGAGTGAGCCTCATGGGGCAGATGCAGGCACAGTTCGCACATTCCTCAGGAGATGCCAGCCGGCTGTCTTGCTAGCGTTTCGGGTCATTTCCTCATGAACCGAGCACAGAAAGAAGCAGTCTCTGAGGAGCAGGGACTTTTAAAAATTCCCCTAAAAATGGCGTCTGCAATGAAGAAAGAGATGCTGCAGTGGTCCATAAGTTTAGAGAGGGAGTGAGAACTTTGGGGTCATCAGTGCTGGGTTTATGAATCAAGTCTGGGGGGGGGTTGTTGATGGAAGTAGGAATTGAAGTGGAGACAGGGTTGAGGGCCCGTGTTTTCACAGAGGCGCTTGGAAGTCAGCACGACCTTAACCATTTTGGTCCCCTGGTTCATTAGCTGCGTCTGCTAATTTGTCCTGAGCAATATAGCAGCATGAGAGGGGCTGCCCTTCAAGCAGAGTTCATGCAGGCACCTGTCACAGAGGCAGGCTGAGAGCAAAGGGCGTGTTTAAGGGAAGGCTCTCTGGGCCTCCTCTTGCCCCGCTGACACATCTGACAGGTGACAGAGGTAACAGGTGACCCAGGCATTCCTCAAAGGAAGGTAGTGAGTAAACACCAGTCTGACCTTAAGCTCTCATTCCCAGGTGACAACAAATAACTTCAACGGTTTTACATTTGCCTGTTCCTCTTCGCCAAGCCAAGGTTCTAACTAAATTCATGATAGAAATATTTTTGATGGCTACCATGAGCATTTCTGCTGACGTATGAGAAAAATCCCAGGATGAATATCTCTGTTTTACAGCTGTGGCCAGCCCTTCACTCATGTTACTGTGTCTGACCTGTTTGATTTATGGTACACACACACACACACACACACATTTATCTTTGAGAAATTGCACGATTGATGATTATATAATTTTATATGGCTTAAGACTAAATGATAACAGATTGCTCTGTATTTTTCAAGGATGTGTCAACTGTTTCTAGTTCGTGTCAACCAGAAAACACAATTGTGTGAATGTTCAAACTTGAAGACTATGCAATATAACGTAAAGTTGGGCATTTGGGATTAATCTAGTGGTTTTTACCACAGGGAACACGTGAAGCAGAAATTCCATATTTTCCTCATTGGGAGGGCAATTTGAGCAGAGGTAGGATCCTTCCTCCTCCCACTTCTGTCTCAAGCAGTGTCTGTGGAGTCCCTGACAGTTTATGTAGTGAATGTTTCTTTAAATACCGAAAATAAGAGTTGTGATGTTCACCTTTGTGATTCTTATGTCATTTTCTCCCCTTGATTCTACCAGTGTGCATTCACAGCCCTGATAGCAGTCAGACTATGATGACACGAACAGACATACAAGACGGTGATTCAAGGTTTAGTTTTTCTTACAAGTTTTTTTTCCTTTTCCCTTCCTTCCTTCCTTCCTTCCTTCCTTCCTTCCTTCCTTCCTTCCTTCCTTCCTTTTTTTAAATTTATGACACTAACCAGGGAGGACCTCTAACTGAAAATAAATTTCTGAACCAGTGATTAAATGGTCTCATTGTCTGGGTTTGAGATTTATACTTTCATACCCCATCCAAGTCTCCTCAGTGAGAGAAAGCAGTGCTGGATGAGTTTGTGTGTGTGTACAGAGACATCTCCAGTCAAGTGGCCAGATATCTTCTGGGGCTCTCAGCCATGTATCCAAGAAGTTATGGAGCAATTAGAAAAACAGTAGTGTCTGATGACTTGGTTGCCATTCAGGAAAACTATAAAATAAATTCCAGGCTATAAGCACATTCAAGAATCATGCCCAGATGTGTGGTTCTACAAACAGCACATACCCTCTTGGTAGCATTATCCAATGATGATTTATTGTAAATTCCTTGAGATCTGGGACAGTTTTAATCCTCTATAATCCTCAGTCCAGAGCTGAGTAACCAGTGAGTGCTCAATAATTGCCTAATGATTTCTTGATTAATCTTTATCCCCACTACCATGTGGATTTCACTTGGCTGTGTTAGTATGGGCAAACAGCCACATAATATGGATGTCTGGCAAAGAAAATGATTTTCTGCTGCAGTTGAAAATTTGGGCTGTAGAAATTGTTTTCTCTAGACTGATCACACTCATTAACTATTTTGTTCAGCTCATAGAATTCATTTTGCCTGAGGAGACTCAATGAGAGCAAGGCATCCTTTCTGTTTCTATTTCTCAGAATTCTCCAGGTTCTGGAATTCTCAGAATCAAAGGCTGAGTTCTCCTAAGACAGCCCAAGCAGACAAACTCACCCAGCCCATGCTGGCACAATGGCCATTCCAACCACATCTGCAGGGATTTGCTGGACTCCATTCTGTTCTTTGCTTGAGCAAATCAGAATTTTTTTATGGCGAATTTGATTTGACACCTCCTACGGGAAGGTAAATGCAGGTATTTTGGGGATATGCTAACACTCAGTAGATGGTGTTTATTTTCCCAGTGCTCTTATTTATTTCAAAATCTGAGAAGTTTGAAGGAATGTCCCATAAGAGAAGACACTTGGCACACTAAATGTGAGAGAAACAACCTGCAGCATAAGGAGGAAATGCAGTGAAAATCAGCCTTCAGACCTTGTCTTTGTACAAAGGCAAAAAATTTTAGAGCAATACACAAGGGATTTTGATTCAGAGTTCAAGCTCTAGAGCTACCACTAGCTCTGTGTCCTCTCTCTCTCTCTCTCTTTTTTTAAAACTTTCTATTATATATTGGAGTACAGTTGATTAACAATGTTGTGTCAGTTTCAGGTGTACAACAAAGTGATTCAGTTATACATACACATGTATCTATTCTTCTTCAAATTCTTTTCCCAATTAGGTTGTGACAGAATATTAGGCAGAGTTCCCTGTGCTATACAGTAGGTCCTTGTTGGCTATCTATTTTAAATATAGCAGTGTGTACATGTCAATCTCAAACTCCCTAACTATCCCTCCCCCCGCCACCAGCTTTCCCCCTGGTAACCATAATGTGTCCTCGCTCTGACTCTTAGATTTCTTATATGAAAATAGGGTTAATAATCATATCTTATCACAAGGTGGTAGTGAGATGTGAAGAGTTAATAAATGAGAAGTGCCTGGAATACTGCCTCGCCCGTGGAGAGCACTATGGAATTATTAGCTATTATTATCCAGTGTTCTATGAGGGAAAGTTAGATCTAGAGGTGAGAGAGTTTCTCAGACAAAAAAAAGCGCAGACTTAAACTTTTAACCAAAAGAATGTGACACTCTGTGTTAGTTTCCTTTTGCTGCTTTACCAAATTACAACAAACCTACTACAAACAACAAAATGTATTATATTACAATCCTTGAGGTCAGAAGTCCAAAATAGGTTTCACTGGTTTAAAAGCAAGATAGTTATCTTTCTTCTGGAAGCTCTGGGGGAGAATGTGTTTTCTTGTCGTTTCTATTCTAGGGGCCACTGCATTCCTTGGCTCATGGCCCCTTCCCCTATCTTCAAAGCCAGCTTTGTAGCATCTTCAAATCTCTCTTTCTGACTCTGGCCATCTTGCCTCCCTCTTAGAAGGACCTTTGTGATTACATTGGGCCCTGCTGGATAATCCAGGATAATCTTCATATTTTAAGATGATTAACTTAATCACATCTGCAAATTCACAGGTTTGGGGGATTAGGATATGGACGTGTTGGGGAGGCCATCATTCTGCATATCATATATGTTTATTCAATCACACACAAATGTATTTCCTGTTGCACATCAAGGCATTTGTAACAGTTTCTCAGATAAAGAGAAAATTTCCACCAATGGCATTGACATTAGATATACTTACTAACATCCAATAGACGTTTAGAGATAATGCACAAGTCCTGTGTTAGGAAAGGGATCAGAAAATCCTAAAGCTGTCTGTCCACAATGCCATAAAGGCCAACTAAGAAAGTGGAATAAACTTGTTCACTCCTTTAAGCTTTTCAGCGTGTCTAGACTATGTAATGTATTACAAGATGTATTCCAGTGCTTTACTATATTTTATTTTATTTGTAAAAGAAGAAAATGCATTCAGGCTTGCAGAATAACACCCTGTTAGATTTTGGAGGCAGAACAGCTTTTAATATTCTCGTTGTCACCAAAAGATAACTTGGGAAATTAGGGTTAATCATGAAGAATCGAGAGCTCCACAAGCTGAGTTGAATTCCTGGAGGAGAAGGACACTATGATTCCCTTGGTTAACAGCACTTATGTTTCGCCTGTATCTTCCACCTTACCTACCCCCACTCAGAAGTAGTATGCTCCAACATTGCCCCAATAGTCCTGAACAATGGACTTTTCCACTAACAAATCAGACTAGCTCACAGCTTAGGATCTCTGCTCTTGCTGTTCCTCTGCCTGGAACAGTTTTTCCCCATTTACCGCTCTAACTCCTCCCCGCAATCCAGTTCTTCTGTCATGCTCTACGCAACCTCCTCAACTCAGCTAGGTGTCACTAAGCCCCAGTAAGCCTTCCCCACCCCCCTCCACCTTCCATTTTGGTTAAGTGCCCCTCCTCTGTTTGCCCATACCATACCATGTTCACCTTTCCTCTGGGACCCACAGCATTGCTCATCTATAATGCACCTAACTTCCAGGCTAGAGGGCAAAAACTAAATGCTTTTGAGGGCAAAGACTAAATTGATTTCATCTTTGTATTCCTAGAGTCTAAAACATGCAGTAAATGTTTCTTGAACTGAACTAAATCAAGCACGGAAAATGCTTAACAAATAGTTTTTAAACAATGAAGGTCAAAGTTATTCGGAGGAGAGGGTAAATAATATCAATTAATATTTATCAGACCCATATTCTCTACTTGCATGAACTCATTTAATCTTCACAGCAGCCATAAGGGACACGGTTATTCCCTTTTATAGGTGAACAAATGGAGGCTCAGATAAATGAAACATCTTGCAAAAGCCTTCATAGCTAGTCAGTGGTTGAATAGGAATTCACACCCAGACACATCTGTGTTTGACCAGAGATTGAGTTCAAGTACATACACAGAAGTGTGGGTAGTCGCCTGGATTAGCATCCACCAAGGTAGAGGGCAGCAAGAGGTCAAACCATCGTGCCAAGGCAGGTGACTTCACTACTCAACAGTCATGCCTCATGAAATTCTGGGCACATAGGACAACACTTCACTAGCTGTCTCAAAGGAGAGAAAATGTCCCACCATCAGCTCCTCCCTTCTGCCCCGACTAGACTCAAACCCCCTAGCTTCCTACTGGGTGAAGCTCTCCTTCAAAGCCCTGGATCTCAAGGATGACTGTCATGATTTGCCTGGGACATGGGACTTTCAGTGCTGGGGAAAGTTCCGGGTGAACCAGGACAAGTTGGTTATTCTATTCTTCACCAGTAAGAGTGGCCTGTCCTATGTGTTACTTATAGGGCATCTTTAGGGACAGTTCCTCTCAGAGGCTCTTGGAGAAGACCGCAACTATCCCCTTCACAGCAGTGATACAGACCAGCACTGTCCAACAGAACTTTGTGCAATGATGGAAATGTTCAATATCTGCACAATCTGCTAGAGTAGCCACTAGCCACCTGGACTATTGCTCACTGAAATGTGGGTAGGAATTGAATTTTTAATTTTATTTAATTTTAAATTAATGTAAAATCCACACGTGGCTAGTGGCTACCACATTGGACAGCAGGGTATAGAAAGTGATTTTTAAACTTGACTAAATCACTAAGGGGCTTTAAAAAATCCCAGTGCTCAGGCCACACTCCCGATCAATTAAATCAGAGCATCCAGGGTGGGATACAGGCATCCAAATTGTAGCCAAGGATGAGAACCTTCAGAACAGACCAGGGTTCTCAAAGCATGGTCTGTGAATAGATTGCATCAGAATCAATAAGAGAGTGTGTTAATAATACACATACCTGAACCCCCTCCCACCCAAACACACCTCCTAAATCTTAATCCCTGGGGAAGATCACAGAATATATTTTAAGTTTTAGGATAGATTTAAGTTTACAGAAAAGTTGTGAGGATAGTACAGAGAGTTCCCATATACCCCACACCCATTTCCCTTATTATTAACTTCTTACATTAATATGGTACATTAGTAACTTGTCACAATTTATGAACCAATAGTGATACCTTGTTGTTAACTAAAGTCCATACTTTATTCAGATTTCCTTAGTTTTTACCTAATACCCCATTTTGTTCCAGGATCCCACCCAGGACACCACATTACATTTAGTTGTCATGTTTCTTCAGGTTCCTCTTGGCTGTGACAGTTTCTTAGACTTTCCTTATGTTTAAAGACCTTGACAGTTTTGTGGAGTACTGGTCAGGCATTTTGTACAATGACCCTCAACTGGGAATCATCTGATGTTTTTCTCATGATTAGACTGAAGTGGTATGTCTTGGGGAGGAAGAGCCCAGAGGTAAAGCAATGCCATTCTCATCGCTTCATGTCAAAGCACATGCTGTCAAGATGACTTATCATGGTTGATGTTCATCTTAATCCCCGGGCTGAGGTTTGTCAGTTTTCTCCACTGTGAACTTACTCTCCTCCTAACCCCTTCCACACTGCACACTGCGGAAGTCACGGTGCACAGCCCCCACTCAAAATGGGGAGCTCCCCTCCATCTCCTTGAGAGCAGAGAATCTACATAACTTATCCAGCATGAAATCTATTTTTGATAGGACCCCCAATGATGCTTATCCAAACCGAAATTTGGGAATCACTGGGCCGAAGGGCAGAATCACCTGATGTCCTGGGGTTCCTTCCAGCTTGATGACTCTCTGATTGTCTGAGTGTGGATGACATGGTGGACGGTTGGATTTGCTGGACTTCTGTGGAGACTGACTGATAGTTACTTATTTAGTCTAGAAACCAAGTCTTGGATCCTCTAGACACAAAACAGTGGATAAATATAGAATTGTTGATATTACCAGCGTGGAGTGTTTTGGAATTGGAACCCAGCATGCTGGAGGAGACAAAAGCCATACCAAGGAGAAGATATACAGCGCTTTGGATGGGAGTGCTAGACACTGCTGAGGAGTCAGCCAAAGAAGAGAAAGTATCAGCTATGTCAACCAGAGGAATGGTGTCTGGGGGCCCAGGATCCTGGGGTATTTAAGGCTGTGGGAAGAGGGTCACGTGGCACATGAGCAGTACAGGGCACCTCAGAGCTACAACAGCATTAACAACAATAATGACGAACATTTATTAAGCTACTGGCATGTATCAGGCTTCAGTTGTACTACTAATATGTCCATTCTTTAAATTAGGAAACTGTAGCTGAGTTCAACCCAAGGTCACACCATTACTGAGTGATGGATTTAGGATTCAAACACAAGTGTGTATGACTTTGGACCTGAGGTTAAAGCCAAGGGTATGGTCAGTTGTATTCTTAGAGGAAGGAATCATTCCCAAAGTTATCTGAAGGACGTAGTACACATACAACAGGTGACAAGCAACCATGCTCCTACGTGGGAAGTACCTTTATGAAAGTCGCTGACTTCAGAAAAACGATACAGGGAAGGCAAGCTGAAGATGAAACCAATAGCAAGAGTTTGGGCACATGAACTGTTGAGAGAGTTTATGGTGTAAAAGGTAATTCAGAGACTCATTTGTCCTTAACAGAAGACTTGGACTAGTAACAAACTGCTACACCAAGGGGAAAGTCTTTTATTATTGCTGTTTATAAACCACAGAAATTCTAGGCAACCTGGATCCCAGTTTGGCTTTAGCAAACTGCAGTTAAGAGACTCAACCTGTTGGTTTCTCAAGGCATCGATCGGCAAAGTGTTACATGTTAATAATCAAGGAAATGGCCGGTGAGAATCCTTATGATGGTGAGGATTGTGAGTGGCCCAGAAGCCTGGCCATACACAGGAATGGCTCTGAGTACCCAAGAAGGCTTAGTCAAAAGAAAGGATCTTGGGGAGACGTGAGGTTTGCCTAACGGCCTGAAGTGATATCAAGGAGGAGAGTGGGTGTCTTCATGTTTCTTGAGAAAATATAACTAGCAACTATGGGTCACATCTACAAGAAAACAGATTTCATTCCCCCTTACCTAGAAACTTAGGTTAAAATTTCTAACAACTCAATAACACGGAGGACAAATTGCCTTATGGGGTAGAGAACGCCTTGTCCATTGAATTTATTAATTGGAAGCAAGATGGTTTCAGGGCTATTGTAGAATGGATTCCTGTACTATGTGGGAAATTTGAAGAGACTTTTAAGTACCCATTTACTGTTTGGCTCTCCAGTCTTTCGCTGCAGTATGAGTGATACCATACTAAGTTTCTTGGATGAATGTTACTGCCCACCTCTGTTCCTTAAAAAATGAGAAAGATCAATAATAATAATATCTCCTGTTACAAATATGCAACATGCAGCTATTATAGTGTGATCCTTTCCCAATTTGGCTGATTTACACACTTCAGAAGAAAACTTAGTGCAGGCAAGCCGGGAGTAGGCACAGTGCAAAAGAAAGACCTCTGATATGGGAATTCCACCGTTCTGAATCTGCCACCAAGAAGCTACTGTGACTGGGGACAAGATCTCTGCATCGCCGAATCGCAAGAACTTATTTCTGAAATGAAAGTTTGAGCTCTTTTACCTCTCAGTTTCCTTCTAGTTCTGACATTCTCTTCCATATCCTCTTTGCCTTTATCTTTAGACAGTGTTTGCTAAATCTCAGTGAGAAAGTACTAGGCATTACCATTCAATAAAAATCACAAGCTTTGACACTAGGCTTTGCTGGTGATGCTCCAGAAGATATTAACAACAGAATTAACAACAGAACAACTTCTGCATTGATTGACCTTTCTACTTCCTAATTTTTTTAGGTGTGCACAATCTTATATATGACATTTTTGCCATGTGTCGGTCATCTATGTCCCAAAATCTACAGCAAGTTTTGCAAATCTAAATGCCTAGAGAGGCAAAAATGACTGAAAAGGTCAAGTGATAACTTTGATGAACAGGGAACCCAGGTATCCTGTAAAGGGATCCTCCCTCATTCAACCCTCGTCTGTTGTTGATATGCTAGTTCAGAGTTGCTTGGTTTTCCACTTTTTAAGAGAAGGCAAATTGCAATTTTATGGACAATCCCCTGATTTTTAAATGATGGCAATTAATTCACATTAAGAAAAAATTTAAGGAGGCTAAGGCCATCCTTTCTGGGGGACTTCAGTTCGTAAACTGAGGTACAAAATAATAACAACCAGTCCAATCACAATTCCAGTGCTCCCTAGGACTCCATCCTACAGTATTTCAATAGATTACTAATTTTAAAAGGGGAGGAGCAGAAGTGTGAATTGCTCTCAAGGGTTTGTTTAAAACAATACTTTACATGATACACAGAATAGCAGGCAAAAGGGCAACAAATCCAGCGAAGGAGGTGGTCTCAATTAAGAATATTTCATATATACTTATAGTATCTACATATCTTGTACCAATAGGCCTCTTTCCTTCTATGTTGCTGTAAGAATTCAACTATCAGGAGAGCAAGAACTTTCAAAGGAAGCTTCCTTCCACGCCTCCCATTTGCTGCCCCCTTGCAATTTCCACTTCAAGCTTTACAGACATTTTTAATGTCCTGACTTTCCTCTTTCCTTCAAATTTAGACCATTCTGCCTCGGAGCCCTCATGCATCCAATCTGCAGAGCCTGAGATACCTTCCTACTTCTTATTCTGCTAAATGAGGTTCCTGCCTTATTTCAAAAGCCTGCTCAAATAAAGCTTCTTAGATTAATTTTTCCCCGTGGAGAATGTTCTATCACTCCAGTGATTCCCTCATTACATTTCCTTGTTATAAGCCTCTACATTTTCTCATGTGTGCCCTGCGCTCACCATTAGGTTGCCAACTTTTGCAGGCAGCCTGTGTGTTGGTTATTCCCCGAGGGCACAGAGCCCTTCCACACAGACTGGGAACTCAGGAATGCAGTTAAGCAACTTCCTATTTCCCCCAAACCTTAAAAGAGCTGCAATGACCATCTCAGACATTGAAAATAACATTGTTATTTTCAGAAAGTTTTCCTAACGTATTTTAAGAAAAGAACAGATAAGATGCATATGATAAGGAAGTGCTCTGGCTCTAGGCCTTCTTTAGCACATTTCAGGGTTATTACAACATTCTAGCGTTGCCCTCTTGTCCTTAAACAGTGTGGCTGTCTAGTATCGCAGCCTTAGGAGGTCAGGCACACTAGCTGCATCAGTGTACACCCACTGCTGAAAACCAATGCCCGGAACAGAACCCTCGGCCAAGCAGGCTGGACCACGGTTTGGGAGGTCAGGTTACTCGGTAAAGCAGCCAAGGGTGGCCATTGGGCTTCTCTTTGCACTTCTGCTGCAAGGGGCAGATTTTCCCAGGATTGCTGAGCAGAGGAGCTTTTTACTAAAGGAACAGCGAACTCATTGGAGGAGTCTCTATTTTATGATACACCACTGGTTTGGGTTGACTTGCTGCCAACCGATTATTGATCACCATTATAACTGGTCTCTGGGACAGCCTTTCAAAAAGTAAGGCTTAAATGTAGTTAACCAATGCATTTCCCATCCCAGTCCTTGAAAATAGTGAGTTAGAGCAGAATTTCTTAAAGCGTGGCCTAAGTTTGTAGAACCTTAGCCATTGGAATTACTCGTTAGTTTCTCAAAATGAACATTCCTGGGGTTCACCTGAAACAGATTCTTTGGGATGGGGCTTGAAGATGTGCATTTAAACAAGAGCAACCCGGAAGCACTGGAGCAGAGTGTAGGGAGATAATGTGACATAGAACTATCAAAAGTATAGGAAAATTGTGTAGGTGGGGTCATTATTATCATTATCATCTCTAGATTACAGGTCCCAGGCACATGTCTTCAGAGAGCAGACACAGAGACAGGGGAAAGCAACTAGGCGAGATTAGAAGGCTTTGTTCTATTTTAGGCTCTGTCACTAATTGTCCGTGTGGCTTTGAACAGTTCACTAACCCCTGTGGCCTTGGTTTTGTCATCCATAACTATAAGTGTGTGGGCCTATATATTTTAATGTCCTTTTTACTTCCACTTATCTCTGATTGAAATATTAAATCTGAAAATATACAGTATAAACTGGCCTGATGGCATCTATGAGGTAATAGGCCAAAGAGGTTGATAGTTTTCACAGAAGGAAAGTGTGACCCAGATACAGTGGCTGAAATTCTGCCCCAAGAGCTGGTACCTTATTATCCACTGGCTGTGTGTGACTTGCACCCCAGTCTCCTCATTTGCAAAATGACAACGACACTGGCTCAACCACTGCACCGGGTTCCTGAGCTGGTAGAATTTACAGAAAGACATAAAACTACTCGAGTGTCTTGAAAACTATAAAGTGCCAATCCAGGGCAAGCTGTCACCTAAAGGAGGATTAATTCAGCTGAATATCAGGTGTTGGGAGATGCTTAAATGTTTGTTGTCCAGAGTGCCATGGGAAGCCTTGGAAACTTAGGGTTCTCTTAGATGATCCTGAGGTTTGAGTGAGACGATTCCATAGAGAGCAAACGTGGCCTGATCGGCGCTGAGGGAGGGCAGGCTGTGTGCTGAGATCGGCCGGGAGCTTACACAACACTCTCTCTCTAGCATCAGACACACTTTTAGCCCCTAGAAAAGAAAGAGAACACGAAGGGCCCCATGAGATATCTTCGGATGCTTCAAGAAGTCTAAATGCTACAATTTGGAATTCAAGGCATTCACTTCCTTTTCCAACAAAATTGAGACCCTATAGGGTAATTTCAGGCTGAGGAACTCCCACTTCTTTAAAACCTGATTGGAATTTGAGATAGTTGGAACAGGCCGAGACTCTCACTGTATGTGATGAAAAGCTTCATAAAGTAGGAGAAAGCATATGGGCTTCGGAATTAAGTTGGATTCAAACACCAGTCAGTTGTGACTCAAACACAACCTAATTTGAGTCATTGGGCAAATTATCCAGCATCCCAGCTCCTCAGTTTTCTCATCTGTAAAACAGGAATATTGTAACTTCTACTCCATCAAATTGTTGTGAGTACTGACAGGAGAACGCAGTGGAATACTGAATTCTGGTGACTTTCAGTAGAATGTTCCTCAGCACTGTTCCATGCTTACATGTATTTGATCACAATCCACATTCCCTGAACCCAAACTGCAAATGCAGCACATCTTAGCAACCTTCAAACACAAACAAAAATAAGCCTAAGAACCCTTGTTTCTTAAACTTTCAAAGATTAAAGATAAATGTATAAAGTAGAACAAATTGTTTCATAATTTTCTTATCATAGGCCATGTCTTGTAAAGGCCAATAAAAAAAAAACCCGGCTGAATCTCTGTGAATAATTCAGCCAGTCCAGAAGCCATGAAGCTTCACATCCCTGAATCCAGTTTATTTTACTTTTCTGGTGATATATCTGATTACCTTATGCATTTATTCTTTTTCTTTTATTGAAGTATAGTTGATGTACAATGTGATGTAAGTTACAGGTGTGCAACATAGTGATTCACAATTTTTAAAGGTTATACTCTGAACCCATTTTAATCATCACTAAATCAAAAAATAGGAAGATGGTTGACAAGTCTTCCCCCATCCCCTAACTTGGGACCTTACTAGAAATAAATATAAATTTGAGTTTTTAAAATGAATCTCAAGATTTTGTTGGTATTATCATCATACTGCAATCTTATATTTTATCCAGAGTTCAAACTATAGTGTCCAAATAACAACTGTTTTTATTTTTTTGGTGTAACATATAACAATAACTGAGATTTTTCAATTGTGACCTGAAGGGGTGGCATGGCCCTGACAGTTCTTCAGAAATAAAGTATTCAGTTCAGTAGGGTTGTATATATAATTATTTGTGGACAGCTTGCATGTTGTATAGTAAATCTATATGTAAGTCTTTGAAAACTTGTAACTCAGATATGTTAGATTTAGCAACTCTCATTTATCCAGACTATCTGACTAATCACAATATTTAATTATGTTTCCATAATGGTCACATCTATGCATTAATGAAATTCTTTATTTTGCAGTAATTTTCTTATATGTAATATAGGTGATTCCTCACAGGCACAGGAACCCAGGAAGACTTCAGGCAGGGTCTTTGGTCACCTTGGGTTTAAAATTCATAATAGAGCAATACAACATGTTTGTTTTCCTGAACCCATGACAACGAAGACTTTACCCAAAAACCAGCTGTGGATGGTGGTAAGAGAGCCACTCCGCTGATCTGAAAGAATGCAGGCAGGGTCTATATCTTGCGCACATATTTGTTGATGGAGTACTTTTTTGGTAGAGAGGAACAAAAAATTCTGGCTTCTTCAGAGAACTGGATGCAGGCAACCCCTCCTCCAAAAGTAGTCAAAATACCACTCGGGAGAACCTTGACTTTATAAGGGAAGGCAGCTTCTGAGTCACAGAAAGTCTTTTCCTGCTTAATTCTCACTGGCTGGCCTGGAATGAGCCTCTGCTAAAAATGTTTCAGGCAACTGCTGATTTAGGAATTTCTGTCCTCTTTTCTAGTAATGAAATGTGTATGTGTTGTGGAAATTCTACAGATCCCCATACCTCATTCACCCCTTTTAAAGTCTTTTTCTTGGAAAGTGGATGTGGATGGAAGATTTCCCAGACATACAGAAGGAAAAGTTTCTGTCCATCAGAACTTTATATGGGTTTGGCATTTGGTGGTAAAACACTACATTATTTTATTTTTTTTCCCAGACTACATACAGATGGAAAATGTGTCTGGGTAGAAGATCCTTCTGAATAAGAAGAAACATCCCAGAAAACATAAAGGTTTAGGGGTTTGGAAAATTATTATCTACATTGCTTTAGGATCTTTTCCCTCACATTGAATGGTACTCAAGACAATTTAAAAGTAGGATCCTGATGGTTGAACCAACAAGTATAATCCTAAGTGATGGGAGTGGGGGAAATTGGGACACATTATTTCCATAAAATTAAAATAGCTTTTTCCAATGCCCTGTTTGCCCTGTCACTTCTCTCATCTCCCGAAAAACTTTCTTGACTTTAGTGTCAATATTCCATCTTTTTTTTTTAAAAAAAAAAAACTGCTTTGTAAGAAACAAATATTTCCACATTCTGCTATGTTTGGGGCATCAACTATGCCTAAACCCATGTTGTAACCTGAGCTGTCACTCTGCCTCTATATGACTTTGATGTCTCTATTCGAAAGGAAACAACCCACCCAGAATGGCGTATTGTCTTATTGTGCAAAGGAAACTTTCGGATATTTCGGTTTCATCTCTCATTATCCTTTTCTGGCTGGTTTACTCCCACTCAGATTTTTCATATCTCTGAGATGACCAACTTTTTGTAAGCCTTTCCTGAACACCACACTCCCTCCCAACTAGATCTCAGTATGTACTTTAAGAGCACTCAACCTTCCCCTCATAATACTTATCAGTATTTGTGATAGTGTGTGATTCTTTCATTATACCCACCTTTCTCACTAGGCTAGGGCAGGGACCCTGACTGTTTACCACGGTATCTCCAGTGTCTATTAAGTGCCAAGGGCATAGCAGGTGCTCAGTAAACGTCTCTCACGTGAATGTTGGTAAATGATCAACTCTGCCTGGACTTTGATGATGAATGAATGCCTCTAATCCTTCAGGAAACAGGCACTTTTTGCAAAATATGCTGATAGCAGACCACACTAATAACTAAAGAAAGATGAATTTAAATGCATTTCTAGTGATAGAACAGTGTTTTCAATATTCAAGGAATCCACAAATTCCTTACGTTTAATGTTAAAATGCAGGATATGATGTTTAAGAAAAATTTTTACTTTTATGTAAAAAAGTAAAGCTTGCAGCTTACCAGCTCTTTCTCCACTCACAGGCAAAGTCACCACTCCATTCAAGTAGATCTATTTCTCCAAGAAGCATCACTCCAATCTCCACATCCTATTCCACTCTCCAGAAACACTCTGAAATCCCAGCAAAGTCTTGTAGACCTGACTGTCCTCTCCTTTGAGTTCCCTTTTGAATGCAGCAAATTGCATGACTTCCATCCCCACTTTTATCCCAAGGTTTCCTTGGAGCTCAGGCCCCTGCTCCTAAGAGAGGGCATTCAGTTAGGAATGCGGGGACCATCCGAATAGAGCTAGTTCTAGCTAAAAACAACTCAGCCCTAGCAGTGAGCACTAGGGGGTGGGAAGAAGGACATCATACCAGAATATTAATATTGCATTTGGAGAGTCCCGAAATTAGACACTTTGCGCAGCTTTAGAATTTTCCACTTGGTATTTATGAATCCAAAAATCTGACAAAGAGATATGTCTGAATTTGTGTCTGACACTGGGATTTTACCACCAAAACACAACAAAATGTAATGACAAACTTTGTCTTCGCTTACTCTTATCCATAAAAGGGACAAATAGTAGACATATTCCTGAGTGATGGAGTCTGATTTTTAAGCTCTTCTCAGACAACTGTGGATTGGGACAGGAAAGGGTTTTCCAGAACACCTAAGCTGGAGAAGGCAGGCTCCAACCAAATGACATAGACTTGCTGAATGGTTACAGAAACAAGACCCATATATATGCTGTCTACAAGAGACCCACTTCAGACCTAGGGACACATACAGACTGAAAGTGAGGGGATGGAAAAAGGCATTCCATGCAAATGGAAATCAAAAGAAAGCTGGAGTAGCAATTCTCATATCAGACAAAATATACTTTAACATAAAGACTATTACAAGAGACAAAGAGGACACTACATAATGATCAAGGGATCAATCCAAGAAGAAGATATAACAATTGTAAATATTTATGCACCCAACATAGGAGCACCTCAATACATAAGGCAAACGGTAACAGCCATAAAAGGGGAAATTGACAGTAACACAATCATAGGAGGGGACTTTAACACCCCACTTTCACCAATGGAAAGATCACCCAAAATGAAAATAAATAAGGAAACACAAGCTTTAAGTGACACATTAGAAAAGATAGACTTAATTGATATTTATAGGACATTCCATCCAAAAACAACAGAATACACTTTCTTCTCAAGTGCTCATGGAACATTCTCCAGGATAGATCATATCTTGGGTCAGAAATCAAGCCTTGGTAAATTTAAGAAAATTGAAATTGTATCAAGTATCTTTGATACTTTGATACTTTGAGACTGATTGTAATTTTAAATGAATACAATTGTGTTCTCTTGGCATTTTAAAATGTATATCCATAATTAAGAAATTGTGATAGAAAGAAAATGTTGAACAGAATTCCTTGAAAATGTTTCATTAAATAAAGCAAAATGTAAATGTCCAGGCGCTTGGGTAGAATTGAGGTTTGAAAATTAAATAATTATTTCTTTTGTCAAACGTTATTAGACCCTCTTAGAGGCTTAAATCAATACCATGTTTGTAGAAGAGGTTTACACTGAGATGCTTGACTCTGGTTTAGGGAGTTTTGCCTATGCCCCCTAGATTCCTTTGAATAAGCAGCAAAATGTTCTCCTCCGGATCCCAAAGGAAAAACTTATTCCCGACATCTTTGGCATTGAATGAATTAACACTTTTGTGGACTGAATTACTAAAAAGCTAAAAAGAGTCTTGACTCACACTTTCACATAAATAGGTGAAGCTGAGAAAACATAACTGTCAATACACTTGGAACTCTACACATCTGCACGAGCCTGTTTTCTGTGGACACTGGGAGAGCTTGTGCACACCTCATCTGACCTGTCAGCTAGTGCAAGGAGAGAGAAAAGACTCTGTTCTATTGGTACCAACCACAAAGGAAGGAAGAAATGAAAGCTGTCAGGCTTGTGCTGAGAGCTAGTCATCAGTCAGGCCCGGTCCATTTGCACTAAAGCTCCAGCTCACCCTACTGCCAGGGAACCTAGAAGTCCCAGGGTATCTGGGGACCACCCTGGGAAGGGGATTTTATTAAAGTAGATCTTCTCTCCCATGAACACACAGTAAATTGTGGCACTCCTGGCAGCAGCTTCTCCATAAATCCTTCTATGGTACCTGAAGCTATTATAGAAGCAACCCTTTGTCCTCTTGAATCTCTTAGCAATTTTGCCTTTCTTATACTAATAATAACACTAATAGGAACTAATATTCATCAAGAAATGACTATGTGTCAGATTCTGTGCAACATCCTTTCCATGAATTACCTCTACCTTCATAACAAGCATATAAAGTACTTTCTGTTGTTAACATCTTCTTTTTACAGACCAAACTAAAAGCTCAGAAAAACTAAGTAACTGTTCCATGACCACCTACTTAATGTTTGTGGAGTCAGAATTTGACTTCCAGAATCCATGTTATGAGCCCATAGATTATACTGGCTGCCTCTGTTCTTCTAGGAGACAGGACCCATGTCCTGTCCATCTCTACATCCTAAGTCTTCCCTTTCTCCTGCCGCTGCAAAGGTAGAGACTTGCCCAAAATGCAATACATAGTTTTAGAATTAAAGCCCAGAAGTGAATTGGTCTTCAGTTTCACTTCTGGGTGGGAACAGGCTGGCTTCTTATTACTTCCTCATTGAGGGACATGAAAAGGTCATGTAGCAATGTGAACTATTTGGCTATAGAATTGAAAGAAAATAAGTTTTCTCCATATACCTTCAGAATTATAAACCAAGTGAAAGCCAAACTGTGGTTGATAGTCAGGGTAACCTAGAAAGTTCCCCTTCTCCCTCACCCTGTTTAATAAAGCAAATCTGTTTTCACTTGGCCACCCCACTGTATACACCCAGAATTCTACCATCTTCCATAAGACAACAGTAGAGAAAGGCCCTTTGATACAAGTGAGCCTTTGAAAGCAGTCAGTATGGGAAAATGTGGTCTGTACAGACAAAAGTTTCAGTCCTAAGAGGATGCCGGCACCCGACACTCTCCCAGAGCAGACCTGAGGACACAGCATTTTCCTTGTCCTGATGTACATCATACTAAGCCAGTTGTCCTTCTGTCTCTTCTGTTTATTGCAGGAAAAATAGGATGACCAGAAGCAGAGAAAGGAGAAGAATAAAATGTGCGTCAAAAAAATGGGCACTGGTGGGAAAAAAATACATGCTATTTTATGTTTAGGAACACGGTCCAATGTCTGAAACACTGGAAAACAGAGAAAAACGAGCACAATTCAAATTATAGATTCTTTAGCTGCTATTAAGCCAGTTCTAATGGGCTGCACTGGTGTGTGTGTGTTGGGGTGGGCGACAGAGAGGGGGGAGGTGAAAGCTGAGATAAAGGAAGAAAAAAATGGGGTCAGTGAGTTTCCAGGCTCTGCAGCAGAGAGGTTTGGCAGCCTTGGCTCCTAAGGAAGCCAGGCCTTGTGATTTATCACAGACCAGATTCCTGCTGACTTCAAAGAGAGATGTTCATGAGGAGAAGATGCCAGCTTTCAGGAGGGAGGAAAGTCTGGCCAAGTAATTGTCATGAACCCTTAAAATGTAGGCTCCTCATCTTGAGATGATATTAAACTCTGGTTAGTGTAGTAGTCATAAGCCTAGCAAAGAATGGGAAAGAGAACATAATGGTCTCAAGCTGAGGCATCCCTCTCTTTCCCTCTCTGTCTCTCTGCTTTTCTATTGTTGTTGATGACATTGTTGTTTATCTTAACATGTCTGCAAACCCTGAGTTTTGGGAAAGGACAGCATGGATGTAATTATTTTGATCTTTCTGTCAAAAATCAGGACAAAGGCTTCCCTGGTGGCGCAGTGGTTGAGAATCTGCCTGCCAATGCAGGGGACACGGGTTCGAGCCCTGGTCTGGGAAGATCCCACATGCCGCGGAGCAACTGGGCCCATGAGCCACAACTACTGAGCCTGCGCGTCTGGAGCCTGTGCTCCGCAACCAGAGAGGCCGCGATAGTGAGAGGCCCGCGCACCGCGATGAAGAGTGGCCCCCGCTCGCCGCAACTAGAGAAAGCCCTCGCACAGAAACGAAGACCCAACACAGCCAAAAATAAATAAATAAATAAATAAACTTAAAAACATAAATAAATAAAATAAAATACATTTACTTACAAATTTAAAAAAAAGTCAGGACAAAATTGAAACCTCATTCAATCAGAAGAGGTTAAAGGGGCTTGCCCTTATAATTTGCTAGCCATCTGGTCCTGCGTCTACAATCAAATGCCAGGTGACGCCATGCAGAAACAGCAAAAGCCATTTCCAGTGTCTGTGTCCTCATCACACACCTCCTCATACAGTAGGAAGTGCTTGGGAGACTTTGGGGGTAGACCCTGACAATACGGAATAGTAAAAGTTACACTTGCTACTTTTAAGGAGCTTCGAATCTAATTATGGAGATTGACAGACAGAAGCAGCAAAGCAGAGTTGCAAAGTCTGTGGGTTCTGAAGACATCCAGATGGGCCCGCAGACTAAAGAGGGCTTATTCCTACTTGAAATTTTTTCTCATGTTTCATTTTGTTCACTGCCTCCAATTTCCTCACCTTTATGGTTTAGATGAAAATTGAAGAGCTCAGTTTTAGGCACATGAAGAGTTTGAGGTGACGACTGGAAAATGAGAAGGAACGTAAACCTAAATCAGAGCATGAGGTAGAGATTTGAAAGTCGTCTGGAAAGAGGTGATGGTCAAAGCTTTAGGGCATCTTTGAGAAAGTGAGGGGAACAGAGGGCTGAGGAGAGCATTCATATAAGCAACAGGAGGCCAAGCATAACCAGTGTGAAGACGGCAGGGTAGGGGGAGGACCAGCACAGTGGTGTCTGGTGAACCAAAGGGGATGAGTGTTTCTCAGGCCAGGGGAGGCCAGGGCTGACTATTATAAGCACTCTGTAAAATCCATGAAGGCAGGGACCACACTGGTCTGGCTCATTGCTATTCCCAGGGCCTAGTACAGTCCATGCCACAAACTAGATACTCATTGATATTCACTTAATTAAGAAGATTGTTGGGATCCAGACTTCAGCTCAAAGCCTCTGTTCAAAGACAGTACCATACGACCCAGCAAGCCCACTACTGGGCATAGACCCTGAGAAAACCATAATTCAAAAAGAGTCATGTACCACAATGTTCATTGCAGCTCTATTTACAATAGCCAGGACATGGAAGCAACCTAAGTCTCCATCATCAGATGAATGGATAAAGAGGATGTGGCACATATATACAATGGACTATTACTCAGCCATAAAAAGAAACGAAATTGAGATATTTGTAGTGAGGTGGATGGACCTAGAGTCTGTCATACAGAGTGAAGTAAGTCAGAAAGAGAAAAACAAATACCATATGCTAACATATATATATGGAATCTAAGAAAAAAAAAAAAAAAAGGTCATGAAGAACCTAGGGGTAAGATGGGAATAAAGACACAGACCTACTAGAGAATGGACTTGAGGATATGGAGAGGGGGAAGGGTAAGCTGTGACAAAGTGAGAGAGTGGCATGGACATATATACACTACCAAACGTAAAATAGATAGCTAGTGGGAAGCAGCCGCACAGCACAGGGAGATCAGCTCGGTGGTTTGTGACCAACTAGAGGGGTGGGATAGGGAGGGTGGGAGGGAGGGAGATGCAAGAGGGAAGATATATGGGAACATATGTATATGTATAACTGATTCACTTTGTTATAAAGCAGAAACTAACACACCATTGTAAAGCAATTATACTCCAATAAAGATGTTAAAAAAAAAAAAAACAAAGACAGTAGAAAAGGATGCCCTTCTCTCAAGCAACTTGTTTTGTGATTAGCAATGTGTCTGGTGCCAAATAAAATCAAGTCCATTTATAAGGCAAAGATAAGTAAGAGTGGGGTAGTTCAGTTTCAAGTTGATATGGATTTATCTGAAGTGTAAAGTTTTAAAAAGAGATAATTTTCACAGACTCCAGATATGAAACTCAGTCTCACTCAGTCTTCAAAAGTACTGAGAAGAACCCTCTTGCACTGTTGGTGGGAATATAAATTGGCATAGCCACTATGGAGAACAGTATGGAGGTTCCTTAAAAAACTAAAAATAGAACTACCATATGACCCAGCAATCCCACTACTGGGCATATACCCTGAGAAAACCATAATTCAAAAAGAGTCATGTACTACAATGTTCATTGCAGCTCTATTTACAATAGCCAGGACAAGGAAGCAACCTAAGTGTCCATCGACAGATGAATGGATAAAGATGTGGCACATATATACAATGGAATATTACTCAGCCATAAAAAGAAATGAAATTGAATTACTTGTAGTGAGGTGGATGGACCTAGAGTCTGTCATACAGAGTGAAGTAAGTCAGAAAGAGAAAAACAAATATTGTATGCTAACACATAAATATGGAATCTAAAAAAAAAATGGTTCTGATGAACCTAGGGGCAGGACAGGAATAAAGACGCAGACGTAGAGAACGGACTTGAGGACACGGGGAGGGGGAAGGGTAAGCTGGGACGAAGTGAGAGAGTAGCACTGACATATATACACTACCAAATGTAAAATAGATAGCTAGTGGGAAGCAGCTGCATAGCACAGGGAGATCAGCTCAGTGCTTTGCGACCACCTGGAGGGGTGGGATAAGGAGGGTGGGAGGGAGACGCAAGAGGGAGGGGATATGGGGATATACGTATGCATATAGCTGATTCATTTTGTTATACAGCAGAAATTAACACAACACTGTGAAGCAATTATACTCCAATAAATATGTTAAAAATAAATAAATAAATAAAACGATGAAAAAGAAAAGAAAATGCTGAGAAAGTTCTACATTTGGAAAGGTCACAATGGGATGAAGCAAAGAGGGAGTGGGGTCAGTTGACAGAGGGGTAAGACTGGTGTTCCAACCCAGCTCTAACATATACTGGCGTGCGATACTCGGGCAAGTTACTTAAATTCACCACGCCTAAGGTTCTTAACCTGTAAAATGAGGATAATCTTAAATAGTAAGATATTAGGATCAAATGAGATTGTGCATAAAGCACTTTCTAGTGCAGTTAAACTGTTGATAAATGTTAGTAATGTGTCAATCATTGGGCTGAGAGAGGAAATGCTTTTTTTGAAGAAATTGGCCAATGCTTTATCCTTCATCATTGTGGTTTATGAACTTTCACTATATTGACAACATGAAAAGAAGATAGGAAATTCTATTTTGCATGAGGGCTAGACTAGTATCTAAGGAAAAGAAAGCAAAATGAAGAGATGCAATCCCACGGTGTGGGGAAGCCCCAAGGGAAAGCAAGGGAGGGGCATTTTCCAATTCCATTCAATGTCTACTTTGTTAATAAGGCCACAAAGAGGTAGATGGGCAGAGATGGGAGACATGAGGTCATAGGAAGAGGGAACTGTGAGAGAGGTAGGAAAGGTGAGGTGGGGAATAGGGTAGGAAAAACTTAGGCAAGGTATTTTAGACCCTTTCAGAAAGAGTCCCAGAACCAGATAATATATGTTCTAGTCTGTGCTCTGGTGTATGCAAAGGTTTCCGATTGGCCCTATGTTAAAAAAAAAAAAAAAAAGCAAGAGGCAAACTCTCATTCACTAAAAAGGTGGTAGATATCAAGATATTGTGCAAAGAGCATAGGCTTTAGAGTCAGACAGACCTGGGTCCCTTACTTGCCTTGAGAATTTGATCAAGGTACCTGCTTATGTGAATAAGAAAAGAATAAATATATGTATATGTATAACTGAATCACTTTGCTGTACACCTGAAACTAACACAACATTGTAAATCAACTATACTCCAATACAATAAAAGTAAATAAATCAAAATTTTTAAAAAAGTCTTTCCTCGTAGATGTGGGTAGAATTAAATGAGATAATATATGGAAAAGGGTCTGATGCATAGCAAATGCTCAGTTAGCTAGTATGTGCTGGCTCAGGAAGAGGGCAGCACCCTGTTAAATGTAAGAAGCAATTATTTGGTTCATATCCCAGCTCTACAATTTACTCACTATGTGACAAGTGCAAGATCCTTAACCACTTGGGGCCTCACTTTATTGCACCTGTATGATGGGTATAAGAAAGACCTATCTCTCGGGATTTTTATTAGCATTAAATGACATGATATTTATAAAACCCTTAGAATAGTACCTGGCTCATATTAAATGCTCTAAATGTGTTAGATATTATCATTAAAAGGTAATCAAAAGCTGCACGTGTACTAAGTTTAACATAAATTTTTTACATGGGAGATCCAATGTGGGTGTTTTGGTTTTTTTTTTTTTTTTTTTTTTGAGAAGGGGAAAGTAAGACATAAAAGGCAGAGTATGTGGCACCGAACTGTAAGATACATGTCCCCATGACAGAAATAAAGAAGGCAGAGATTCGCTGAGGGGGGAATTTATGGACATTTATGGTCATATTATTCTGATTGGCTGAGGGGATCAGCAGGCTTCTTGCCAGTTTTCTTTCTGTTCACGGAAGTAAAAGCTCAGTGTGTTTGAAAAGGAACTAAGTTTCTTTTTTCCCTTCTTTCTCTTGATAGGAAGGATTTATTTACGTAGTCAGGGCAGACTTGTTTCTGCTAAGTGAAAATTTGGCCTAGGGAGTATAAGAATAAGCTAAATGGAAACTGGATAAAAATATGTTTATTATGACATTATTTGGTTTGTTGACTTCCCTACATTCCCTACCTAATACCATAAAAGAAACCCTCAAATAATAATACAGCTGGTCAAAATGTTACAGGTGGAGTCAGCTTGTTTGTATCTGTATGAGATCAGACAACTGGACTGATGGCTGGTTTCCCTGAGCTGATTACCTTGCCAACCCAAGGGTCCTCTCCAGCTGTGCCATCTACATCTTGTGGGAGCTTGTGAGAAATGCAGACTCTCATGCTTCTCTTCAGACCTACTGCATCAGAATCTGAATTTTAATAAAATCACCAGGAGATTTATCTCCATATGAAGGTTTGGAAAGCATTGAGTTAGAGTGTGGAGTTATGGCCACACAATCTTAATCATTACAGTCTTCATTTCAATCCAGTTGACATGGACAAGAGCGGGGCGAATTCTTAGAAGGGGCGAATGGATATAAAGACAGCAAAATTTCTTACTTGATAGAATTGCTCAGTGCAATAAAGAGTACCCTTAGCTCATGAAGTCTTAGGAAATGAAGCCTGAAATTGAAGAAAATAAAATGATAAAAGTATGACATTAATCAACGGGAAACCATGCGTTCAACAGAACCACAAAACAATCAGGTTCTGTATTTGCTTAGAGAGTTGATGTCTTGATCATAAGGCCACTGATGTAACTTGTTTGAAGAGGGAGTAGAATCAGCATGGACTTCAGAACTTCACCTCGGCTACCTCATAACCATGCGACTTTGGGTAAGTTGCTACAACAAGTTTCTTATCTATGAAATGGGATGGTAACAGGACCTACTTCATGGGGTAGTTATGAGGCTTAGATGAGTTAATAGGAAGGCGAAGAACGCACAAATGTCTGTGTTAAGATTAGTTATTATTAAGCGTTAGACATTACTATTAACATCTGTTTATGTATAGCTGATTCACTTTGTTATACAGCAGAAACTAACACACCATTGTAAAGCAATTATACTCCAATAAAGATGTTAAAAAAATCTAATTAATATTATTGGATATTATTATGAATAATACCTTAGTTTTGTTGGATTTCACATTCCTTTCTCCTTAAACAATTATCCCCAACATATTTTCATGGTTTAAATAAAAATAAGTTTGAAGAAAAATTTTAAAGCCCCTTGGATGACTTGGAAATTCCAAGATTTCAAAGCCAGGTGAGTGGGCGATGCCTGCTTTGTATCTTTGCTCAGTCTCAGCCTCTCCAAACCCAGCAGACTCATCATACCCACTACAACACTTGGGAGAGTCTTCTAGAGAACCATCCTTCCTAGAAGGTGGTGTGTATATGGGAGGAGAGGATGCTTAGAAATTTAAAACAATTTTAAATCATATATCCATGACACCCTCCCTTTTTGGGCATTTCTCATGATGGGTTTGAACAACTTTATAATAATCACTGAGGCACATCACAAAGCAAGTTATTAAGATCTTTGTTCTTTGTCAACACCCATTTGGTGGACTTGAACCAGCAAATGAACCACAGACATAGCACAAACTGGGCATGCAATTTGCATTTAGTTCTTCATGAAACCTTTGGGCCTGTCTAAATGGTCAAGTCACATATGAAGAGAGAGACCTGATCAGAGCCAACAATAGATGATCATGAGAACGAGGAGCCTGAGCCAATGATTTCTTTTTATTTCTTTTCCAAAAAGTTTAAAATATACTGTTTCCTCTGTGGAGAAGCCAGGATGAGGGGCTGCAGGCAATGTTTACGCTCTCTAACCTGGTGAAGAAGGAAAAGCAGTACACATAAATAAAAGGGCACCAATGTTGGTAAATTTGGGCCAAGGCCACATAAGTTGTTAGCTATGAAAAGGCGCTGGTGATCCGTGTAGTCCTGAGAGGACATTTGCACACTGCAAAAATTAAAATAATATTACAAAATACAAGACCAACTCCCAGACAAATCATTATCACTGAAAGCGCTTAGGTTTGCCAGGTGAGAAAATTGAGGCTGAACGAGGTTAAATATTATGCAAAGCTTCTCACAGCTAGTGAAGTAACTGAACTAGGATTTAAATCCACGGGTCTATCCTCCTCACTCTTCTGTATTAGTTGACTAAGGCCATCTTCTGCAGAAAACCATCTACTTCTTCCTTCTCTCCAGGTGCTCTGTACTCTAAATTAGCCTCCTGTTCCCCTGTCATCTCTTCTCTAATACCTTACTCTGCATTTTCTCTCTAGCTTTACAGGACTTACTATAACCCTCCCCTCTTCCCCATCCATCATCTCCCTTGACCTGTCACTCAGCCTGTTCTAACAGGGAAAGGTTTGTGCCCTGGTGGAGGGTTGCCCCCAATCACACTCCTCCAGCACTAGATGGGGCTTAACAGGCAATGACTGTCCCTAACCCCATGCTGCTCTGACATCTCTTGCTGTTGACATTACCTAGAGATGGGCCTGAGGCCCAGGTTTGCTGGTCTTTTCTCTGGTGATCATTTTGGAAGCAGAGAGGAAGGCTAAAGCAGAGACTTTCACGTCTTAGGTCAACCTTTCCAGAAGTGTAGTGGTACCCTTACCACGGGTGGTTTGGGAAACATTTTTAGTGGTATGCAGGCAAATATTTTGCTTCAATGGTTGTGTATTCATTTTTATAGATACCTTCTATCTTTGGTAAGGAATGCTGATTTTCCATTTATAGTTACAAAGTAATGCTTTGTTTTTAAAAATAAATTACTTAGGAAACAAAGCAAGTTGACTTAAAAATATATATTAGTTAAATGAAAGTACAAATGGACCACAGATATGGCAAAATGTAGACTGAGGTTTAAGAAATATAGCCTTAAAATAAGCCTTGGGGCTTCCCTGGTGGCACAGTGGTTGAGAATCTGCCTGCCAATGCAGGGGACACGGGTTCGAGCCCTGGTCTGGGAAGATCTCACATGCCTCGGAGCAACTGGGCCCGTGAGCCACAACTACTGAGCCTGCACGTCTGGAGCCTGTGCTCTGCAACAAGAGAGGCCGCAATAGTGAGAGGCCCGCGCACCGCGATGAAGAGTGGCCCCCGCTTGCCACAACTAGAGAAAGCCCTCGCACAGAAACGAAGACCCAACACAGCCAAAAATAAATAAATAAATTTATATATATAAAAAAATAATAAGCCTTAAATCTCATCTGCCCCAGATTAGCACTTCTTGAAAAGTGGTCCCTACCTTTTCGTGTGTCGGTTCTGAACACCTTGGGTGGGCCCACTTTTCGTGCGTGGATTCATAGAAAATCTGTGCTTTCAGGGCACTCAGGGGAAGAGTGCCCAACTGGATTACAAAATCAGGCCCTACAGAAAGCTGTTTCTCCACCTACTTGCTGCTCACGGTGCTCTCTGCGTCCTAGCCACTACAGTCTAAATGCTCTCTAATCCATTGTCTTTTTCAAGTTCTTGCTCAAGAGGTAGGTTAATATACCAGTGCTCACGGTGGAAGACGTTGGGAGATTGAGTAACTTGCTCCACATCCCAGGGGCCAAGCTTTCCAGCTTCTGTCAGCCAGGCTCCAAGCACTTTTCCTTGGAGAAAAAGGAAAGGTACCTTTCCTGTACTTTTGGGCCCATGAACACACTCATATAGGAAATAATACAGGAAAGTGGTTGTAAGCTACTAAACTTGTCTTTCTTTCTACCTGAACTGTGACCCCAATTCGCAACCTGTCCTGTGACGGCACCTCATTTAGGAAGAGCAGTGCCAAAGTAGTAAGTAGTATTTATTGAGTGTGCTAGGTGCTTTGTATACATCATTTCTTTAACCCTGAGAGAAATAAGATGTTCTTTGGGAGATGAAAATGTCTCTATGATCAGGTTCACAGATTACATATCCAAATCAAAACCTTCCCTCTTCTTTCTTCCATTTCCCAAGAACTCAAATATATTTCTATGCATGGATGGAAACAGTATTCAATTTTCTTCATCACTTGGCTAATGTGGTATCTGGTGCCCTCTAGCTATAGAAAAATTCTTTGGTAGAAGTGATGTCCCTAGATCTTCGGCCATCTCTACAGGCTTGTTTAGGCCTTTATCCTTACTTGAGCCTGAAACTGCAACAGTCCATTTGTAACAACTAATTTTGATAACAGAGAATTTCTTACACTGATTATAAGCTCTGATGACATAGTAGTTAAGATTCTTTTAGCTGTAAGAATCTGGCTTAAGCAAACACTGAGAATGTACTGAGCCAGGTAACTGTGGGTAGTCTAGGTTTTGATTTCAGGACTAAATCAATCCAGGACTCAGGCGACACTGCTAGGCTCAGCCTCTCAGTGTGGTTTTCTCTCAGCATGGGTTGACTCTGTCTTCAGCTCTGGCAGGAATGACCTCACCAGTTCCGCACTTCAAATATCCCCACTTCAAATGCAGTGGAGAAAAAAAAAAGAGTTTGTGTCCCACTGTTTCCAGGAAAGCTCACAACAGAATGTGATATGCTGGTTGCCTTAACCAAGTGGGATTCCCTGTCCTCCTCTCCCCTCACTACACACACACACAGGCCCTGGGATTGGTGTCAATGCCACTGTGATGGTTAATCCTATGTTGACACATAGGATTATGTGTCACTTTGACTAGGCCACAGTACCCAAACAGTTGGTACTATCTGAGGTGTTTCTAGGTGTATTTCTTGAATGGGATTAATATTTAAATCAATAGACTTTGAGTAAAGCAGTTGCCCTCCATAGTGTGGGTAGGCCTCATCCAATCAATTGAAGGCCTTAAGAAAAGGACTGACCTCTCTTGAGAGAAAGGGAATTCTGCCAGCAGATGGTCTTTGGATGAGAACTGCAATTCTTGCCTGGGTTTCCAGCCTGCTTAGCCTGCCCTGCACATTTTGGACTTGCCAGCCTACATAATCACATAAAACAATGCCTTACATCTTTCTCTCTATATATACATAGGTCTATCTATCTATCTATAGATAGATAGATAGATGATAGATAGATAGATAGATAGATCTAGCTATATAGATCTTGATATCTGTCTATATATATCCTATTGGGTTTTTCTAGAGAATCCTGACTAATACAACCACCCACATCAGATAGCTAAGAAGAGGGAAGAGGAACAAAGGCAACTTAGAGATGCTATTACCAGGAAGAAGGGGGAAAGATGTAGGGTAAACAATAATGAATGTGCACTGCAAGTGGGGATTATTAAAATCAATTTGTTGCTATTTAGTAAGAGCAATTTTTTTGACAACAATTTTTAAAACATTCGTGGAGAAGAAATAAAAGTAGTCTTGGTGGTGAAAAGGTATTGGGGGTTTTCTTCCTCCCAGCTTTTTAAAATAGACAGATGTGTGTTTAAATGTTATTCAGAATGAAATGTTCAATGGCAAGGATATCTTTAGAGTAGAAGAACAGGCTTTAACTCATATGGTGTGGTTTCAGTAAAATCAGGACGGTTGTCCAAAGTATCTCCCACGTCTGGTAGAGTGCTGGAAATTCTGTTATTAAAATTGTATTTCTTTGCCCTTGAAGGCTTGGAGGCCCGTAGGAATGCATTGTTAAATAAAAATAACCGTTAGAGATGTCTGAACTGTTTCTCCCAGAACACCAGCGTTCCTAAGGTGGTCATTCAGAAGGTGTTCTTCAAAGGACTCCATAAAGAAGACAAAGAAGGCTGGGGAACAGTATATACCATAGCCCCCTCCTAGACAGTCACAGTGTATATTAGCATATTGAAGGCTCTGAGAAGTCTTGGATTAAGAGACCTGTTTAAATTAACCTAGAATTTTCTAAAATCATTTGATCATGAAACACATTTCTCCCCACAAAGCATCTGTAACTATTTCATTGAACTTGAGGGTAATTGGGTGGAGGGGGGCGGAGCGGGTTAGAAAGAGCAGGGCCTCAGGAACAAGAATATCTAAGTTTAATTCTTGGATCTGCTATTTATTAACTAACCAAATTGCCAATGTTGCTTAAACTTTTTTGGCTACAATTCTTTATTTATAAAGTAAGTTTAATAATCACCTACCTCACTGGGTTAAAATGGTAAATATTAAGTAAGGAAGAACCATTTGTAAAAGTTGCTGGCTCATGATTCACTCTCATGAGATGCTGATTTTGTCAACTGTTCTGTCTGTCTCTCTTTCTCTCTCTCCTCCCTCCCTTCCTCCCTCCTTTCTTCCCTTCCTTCCTTTTATGATTCTTTTAAAATTTCAATAAACTTTTAAATTTCAGAACAGTTTTCGGTTTACAGAAAAGTTGCAAAGATAATACACAGTCTCTCCACATCCCACACACACACACCCTCAACTTCCTGGCTCCAGCCCCCCCACCATTCACTTCTTTTTGTGTCTGTTTTGGGCTGGGAACTGTAGGAACGGGCCTGGCCAGCCAGGGTCTTCTTCACAGCACTATCAATCTGCAGGGAGATGAAGCAGAGACAGGTAAATCCATACCTACAAGACCGGGGCCATGAGGGTAGTGCAGAACACCAGGTGAGTGAAAGCATTTAGGAGGGTGACCTCACCCAGACTTGGGAGCCCAGAAAGGCTACCAGAAGAAAATGTCCACAGAGAGGGAGCTTGATGGATGAGGAATGAGCCAGGCAAAGGGAGGGAAAGGAGAGTGTTCCTAATGGGATACAGCCAACTGGGAAGGAAGAAGAGCACCAGAGTGAGGGTGGAAAGCTTTGTGAAGGACGCCAAGGAAATACCGCTTCACTGGTGTCCAACCTAGGAACTACTTTCAGAGTCATGCTCGTGAATGATGTCATTATACAAACTTTCTTCTGTAAAATTCTTGCAGAACTGGCTAAACAGACAGATCAACTTTTCCAAAACAATAGTGACTTCGAGCTGTTAACCAAAGCACTAAAGTACTACTTTTTTTTTTTTTTTTTAAAGAAAATTGGCCAGGAAATAATGAGCAACAAAGGAGGGGAAGTAATTGTGAACTTCTAACACAGCTGGAGCTGTGTGATTTGTCTTGGGAGTTAGCTTTGTACTCCTCTTGAGAAATAAAAGGTAAGGGGTCCGCCCTCTTCGGAATCCCCAGAGCACAATATCTGAAACTTTTCGTTCGGTAACTCCCACTACATACACTAGTCCGGGGACTCCTGTGAGCCTCTCAGGTCACCACCACAACACGTGGAGCTGAGGGAAGACTGGGTCCTTTCTGAGAATCCCAGCAGTTAGCCGAGGCTCCTGCACGGAGGCAGGATGTCTGCGCTCTGGACCCCAGTCCTCCCCAGCCTTCCCACTTTAAACTGCGGAAGAGTTTAGAAAGGACATCAAGCCCGCTCTCAAGATCCTCACCTGAGCTAGGCATGCCAGCCGACTGCGGAAACGCCCCCAACGGGGAATGCCCGTTTGTGCAACAAACCCTGGCTCTTTCCCCACTCCCGGCTCTACACCCCCGTCACCCCCCCACCGCGCCCCGTGCGCGCGCAGACTGAGTTGCAGAATCGAAGGCGCCCTCCCCCACCCGGGCGTTCCCCAGCAAAGCTTCCTCCTCCAACCTCGGCTGCCCCCCGCCCCCGGGCCCGGGGACCTTTCTTTAAGGCTTTTCGGGTCTCTCAGAAGAGCCACACGCAGGTGCTCGGAGACGCTACTGGAGAAAGAGAGAAGCGCTACCGGAGTAACTGTGCGTGAGCGCCCCGGGGCGGGCCCCGGCGGGAACACTCTCCCAGGCTGGCTGGAGCGCGGGGAGGGGCCCGGCGGGGCTGTCACTTCTCACGGGGTGTGTGACCCGCTCGGGTGCCAGTTGGAGAGGCTCCTTCACTTTGGCGATTGCTCCACAGCCATGTCCGAGATCTGGGTTCTCTGGCCACTGGTGAGTCTCCTCCTGCCCGGGCGGGGGCCTCTCCCAGCTCGGCCACTGGGCGCGCGCGGTGCGGGCGGGCGCGGGACTAGCTCCGGGGGCGGCGGGGATGCGCGCGTGGGCGGCGGGCTTGTCCGGCCTCTGACAGGCCGGCTCACCAGGGCTGCCAGGACTTTCCCTGAGGGCGGGATCTCAGGAAACCGGGGAACTCGTTTTTCTTGGGGCTGGATATAGAGCGGCCAGCCCGCGGGGCAGGCGGAACAGCTCCGGGTGCTCCCGGGCGACGCTGTCCGCCGCCCAGAGAGGGGTGGGCGCGGGGGGCGGGCCGGGGCCTGCGAGCTTTGAGGGTCGCTGGAGGGACCGGAGACAGGAGGGGATCTTCTGGACATGTCCGTACAAGTCACGCCGAAGCCCCGCTGCTGTGCTGGTGGATGTGCGCGCCGCGGGGCGGTGAGAACCTGCGCTCCCTGAACTGGTAAAAGTTTTCCGGTAGTTCCCAACTTCAGGGAATAAATCAGCCCCGAGGCGGTGGTTAAACCTGAGGCTTTGGACTGCACCGTTTCTTTCTCGAAAAAGTTATCTTGGGGCTGAATGCGCCTTAAGAGACTTGTTTACCTTCTTATCACTACACAGAAAAAGAAACTGTTTTGTTTCCCTTCCGGTAATCCCTCTCCTTAAGACTGTGAGTCACTATCTCAGGTTTGGTCTTTTTTTTTTTTTTTTTTCTCTCCATTTTCTTTCTTGTTATCTTTCATTGCTCGCTGAACTCCGGGGCGGTAGGGAGCCTGGGCCTCACTGCTCAGGCGGTGGTACCCGCTGCCACCGCGCACGCGCTGGGGAGCCTGTACTTGGCCCAGAAGCCTAAGCAGTAGCTACCTCTTCTGGAGAGTCCCTACCTCAGCAATGCCAGCCTGGTGATGGCTGATCGAAGACACTTGGCCTCAAGAGGTTCATCTGAGTTCCGAATTCTCTGAAAGCCGACGGATTCTTATTTTGTTGGGCCCCATCGAAGTGCCAGGCACTGGGATTAGAATGTCTACGAATGTGATCTCAGTTAATTAGCAGCTGCGCAGTAAGGAAGATGTCCTCATCTCCATTTTACAGATGGCGAAATGGGGTTCAGAAAGCTTAAGTAATTAGACCGAGTCCTAACAGTAAGCGGCAAGGCTGGGATTTAATTTAGATCCAGTGCCAAAGCCCGGGCGGTTCGTTGATTGCACCTGATGTCCAGATGACACCAAGAGTTGAAAGGAAAAAAAGCATTAATGTCTGGAACAATCTTATGATTGGAAAAAAAAAAATTCTCCCTGATCCTTTCAGAAATAATGTACAATATTTGGGCTCCTTTAGAAATTTTCTTCGAGAAAATTTAGGATTCAAAATTGAGAAACCATTTATACAACCTCAGGTCACACTCTTCTCTTCCTTATCATTAACCAGTGCCTTATTGCAGTGTTAGTTGCTTTGACAATCTCTTAGTTCTTGGAACAACAATACTAATAAGTGTAGCAAAATTATCAAAGCCCAGAGCTATGCTTAACTTTTATACTATAGCATCTTTACCAGAGGTGCATGTTTAAAGCACCAAGGAAACTGCTTTTCTGAAAGAATGCATGCACATTCATACACACACATATGTGCATATATATATACACACACATTTATTTATATATACATGTTATTATAATATCTATAATATATATTAAACATAATTTGCTTATTACCATTATATATGATATATGGCCTAAGAAATGAACATTTATCAAATAAAATTTATCAATACAGATGTGTAAAAAGAAAAAATCTGACATAACCCTATCACCTAGATAATCATTGTTTGCATTTTGTAGTATATCCTCTATTTCTCTTTTCTAATATGACTCTTAAATTTAGTTACACAGAATGCTGCTCTGCACCCATCACTGGCACAGTATCACGCCTCTACTCTTAAAGAAGTTTCCACACCATTATGTCACCTTGTGTGTCTCCAGAAAATGCTTGCTTTTATGACTTCGCACTTAGTAGGGCTTTATTTACTAGTGTGCAAATAAATTAAATGGGGGCGCAAGTGCTGATTACATGGAACACAGAAGCAAATTTGGTTTATTCATGTCAGTGGGCTGGAAGTGGATGGGAGGGAGAGGCCATATTTTCTCTTTTCCTCTTTCTTCCTCTAGTCTTCTTGTCTCTAGCGCAATCTATGGTCAGCAAATATCCCATCCTTTACCTCTTTGCTTCTCTTCCCTTCTTTCTTCCCTCTTGGAGTTAGTTTTCTCTCCCCTAGTTTCTGGGTGTCATTTCCATGGGACCTACGATAAGTAAGTTTGAAAGCCCCAAACAATTCAGAGGTGTCTAAAGGATACAGAAGAAGAGGCAAACTTACTTTAGAAATTCGTGTGAGAAATAGCTGTGAAGACTGCTGCTGCTTCTTTTAATAGCACATAGTCCTGATAGGTTTTGTCTTGTACTGTTTAGGTCTATGGTTAGGCAGTTACTAGATTAGCCATTTTCCTCTCCTTTATTTCTTAGAGCACTTCTCAAAATTATGGTTGAGGACAAGGAGAGGGCAGCTGAAAAAGAAGTCGGTGTATTTATAGGTAATCATACAGAAGAGTTTCAGGGACAAAATAAAGGACAGTTGTTTAGTTTATAATTTAATAATTTTTCTTAAACCAGCCTAAGAAATATGAAATAGTTTGCAATGTGTTTCTGTTTATTGTTGTTTTTAACAGGTTTTACTTAAATCATAAAAAACTTGAAAATTCTTATGAATAAAATAAATTATGAAATGTAATTTAAAACATTAACAACCAGGATGGAAAAACAGAAATTTATAAAAGATGGCAAGATTGGAAAGGAAAAATGAAATTGATATATAGAAATCTTCGGGTCCTTCACGACTAGCTACAATTGGGTGAATGAAAAATCTTCTATTGTCTGTCTCCATAACACAATTACCACCCTTAGTGGCAAAATTAGAGTTTAATTTAGAAAAAGCAATTTTTATTCTTGCGTTGAGTTTATAGAAGGAAAAAGGTGAAAGGCAAAGAGGACTCAGGATTTGGATGTTGTCTCTAAGTAAGTTTCTTTGGGACACTAAACAAGTAATTTACTTCTAAATAGTTCTTAATAGTGGAAATGTCAGTATTTCAAAGGAATCTCTCTGAAGGCTACTAGCACTATACCACAACTGCCAAGGACAGAGTAATCATTTTCTAAGAGATGATCAAAAACCTGAATAAGGAAATCCCCCACTTGAAAACCCCTAGTGAGTTAAGTGCCTTTTGGTGAATTATCTTAGGTTCCAAAAGTCCCTTAAATGAGCACATGTTTTGTAATAGGTACTAAAGACTTACTGACTTATGATGAAAGATAATAATATAAGTAATAATGTAAAGATAATAACATATATAGCTTATTACCAAAAAATTATTTGTAGGACCATTGTAAGTACCTTAATGGATAGTATTGTAGTCTTTTTTTTTTTTTTTTTAATTTATTTATTTATTTATTTATTTTTGGCTGTGTTTGGGTCTTCGTTTCTGTGCAAGGGCTTTCTCCAGTTGCGGCGAGCGGGGGCCACTCTTAATCGCGGTGCGCGGGCCTCTCACTGTTGCGGCCTCTCGTTGCGGAGCACAGGCTCCAGACACGCAGGCTCAGTAGTTGTGGCTCACGGGCCCAGTTGCTCCACAGCATGTGGGATCCTCCCAGACCAGGGCTCAAACCCATGTCCCCTGCATTGGCAGGCAGACTCTCAACCACTGCGCCACCAGGGAAGCCCAGTATTGTATTCTTTTTGCTATGTGTGTGTATCTATTCACAAAAGTGGGAAAACAGCATTTAACTACCTAATAAGTCCTTTCATTTTCTGGAAGACCCTTGCTTTAAAATGAAAGAAATAAAATGAATAAATAAATAAACAAAATGAAATAAAATAACGTATCTTTAGCTTTTTATGTAGTTGGACTCCTTACACCAATTAAGTATATTCCATTCAGTCTTAAACAGGAACAAATAATTCAAAAGTACTTGCCTCCTTTCATAATATTTTCTTTGAAGTGAGACTATGAGTTGTAAGGCCCAAATTAGAAAGTTGATCATTGTAAGATTGTTAACTTCACCTTCCTCAGAAGGAAATGGGCTAGTTCTCCTCTTTGATCACAGCTCCCTTTCTGATTTTGAATGAGTTTTTGTGCAACCAAGCCATCCCCATCTTTGGGCAGTTAGAAACAGCAGCCATTGCTCTATTGGACACCTGGCCCGAGATCCACTAAGTGGGGGATGATAGTGACTTTCGTATGAAATTGTGCATTTTGAGTAAGGCCAATCTTGTAAGTCAGCAAATCTGACTACAGATTCAATCGGCAGGTGTACTCAGCCCAGCAAGGCAAGCAAGCCTACCGTAGGTAGGTTTTGTTAAGCTGTGAACTGGGATAAGCTTGGAAAATTAGAATAAACTTTGCTTCAGAGTCATTAACGTCAGGCCGTCCTACAGTCAAGTGATGCAGCATTATGGATTTAGTCACCTCTGTGTTCTGGGAGGCCATCAAAATATAAGATGTGAGAAACATCAACACTTTTGATTTCTGAGGTCAGAGATCTTAGAAAAAAGAGAGGGGAGAGAGAGAGAGAGAAAATGAACTCAGACCATGTGGTGTAAGGCTCTTGCCCCTTGCTGAGGATTGAGCTATGGGTTTTAGCCATCCTCACAAAAGGATCCTTGTTCCTAATGGACTGTTTTTGCACATGGATGTCTGTATGGATTTAGGCCTGATTTCAAAAATTGGGCTTACACTGCCCCAGACTATGTTTTGTCTACCCTGCACAGTATTGACACATACAGTATGTATGTATGCAGGTATGTATTTTTAATATTAGCTGCCACCGCTTATATGTTGGAAGATTTTGGTTTCTCTTGAAACATGGACGATCTGGACCCACATGCCACCTGACCCCCACTCCCCTGGATCAAATGGCTGCCCCTTTGGTCCACGTGCACCTCTCCATTTGACCAGCGCCTCCTACACTTTGTTGTCTGTTCCACCTGGATGCTTTACTCCTGTGAGAGCCCTGTGACCCCTCTGGGCATTTAAGAGCTCTAGGGTTCTAGTTTAGGACTTGGTAGCCCTCCCATTACCCATTTCCTCCACCAAAGATGACTTCTTTTCTTTTCGGGCTTATTATTAGAAGGGTCATTATTTCTCCATGAAAAGTCAAATTCTGATTTGCAAGTGCAGAGCACAGATGCTGTTAGTCTATAACACTCTTATCTTCTCACATGTAAATGTAGTCGCCTGTTAACCTCAAATTTTGCTTCCTCCAGTTGGTCTTCAGCTGGGAGGAGCATCAAAATAACCACCAGGGTTATTAAATATTAAGTAACAAGGTTGAACATAATCATAAGGAGACCCCATTCTCAGAGATCCAGATTCTTTAGGTCTGTTTTGGGACCTAAGCATTTTTAAATTTTTAATCCATCGCTACATGATTCTAATGTCTTTCAGGGTTTTGAAAACGATTTTTCTAACTCTAGCACTAAACTCAAAATCTAATCCCAGATGGAATTCTCTGGGTTTCCTCATTTTGTTTTATTTATGGCTTGATTCAGTCAGGGGTCTAACCAGTCACGTACTCCCACTGCCTCAACTATCTCTCTCTTGGTCTTCCCAAGAAACTAGCCTTAAGAAAGGATGAAAACATTACTGGAATAAGATTAACTTGTGTAATTTTATTTACACATTTTGAAAAAAGTAAGAATGAATGGAATCTTCACTTATCTCTTTAATATAGAAAATTTTGTTTTTATTTCAGTTTTTCAGTAATGCACCTACTACAAAATGTCATTACTATTTCCTTACCCTTTACACAAATATATTAGAGATGCATTATACAATCGGAAATGGTGAACTATTAATGGTCTTTTTAGAATTCCTTTTTCCTTTAGTATTGATAAGTAACTAAAAGTCTAAAAAGCGAATGACCAGAACTAGTCTGTTGTTCCAGTTGTGTCCTGGACAGTAAGGGACAGTGAGATTTCAACCCCCTGGTGGGGCCTGTAAGACTGGGAAGAAGTTCAGGTTCCTATGGGCCCCTGATGATTCCCGTTCTGAAGACTATTTGCAATCTCTTGGCTATTTAGTTCAGTGATAGTTCAAGATGGGAAATCCTAGTGCCCAGCTATGAGGAATTCCCAAGTGTGTATGCACCACTGACCTCCCTCAAATGCAGAATCTGAGGGAATTAAGAAATGGTGGTTTGGGCCTGTATTCATTTCCTGTGGCTGCCGTAACACAGCGCCACAGACGGGGCAGCTTAAACAACAGAAATTTATTTTCTCTCAGTTCTGGAGGCCAGAAGGAGGCTAGACCCTGAGGTAATGATCTCTTCCTCGCCTCTCTCCTTGGCTTGTCAGTGGCCTTCTCCCTGTGTCTTCACGTCGTCTTCCCCTTGTCTGTGCCTGTGTCCAAGTTCCTTCTTATAGGGACACCAGTCATATCGGATTAAGGCGCACCCAAGGACCTCATTTTAACTAAGTTCCTCTTTAAAGACCCTATCTCCAAACATGGTGACATTCTGGGGTACTTGGGGTTAGGACTTCACCATAGGAATATGGATGAGGGAGATACAGTTCAGCCCATAGGAGTCTGAATCTCTTGAGCTAGCTGTGTGACACGGACCAGTCACCCCACCACCAGTTTGGGGCATAGCTTCTCCTATAAGATGAAGGGCTTGGGTTGGGTCATCTCTAAAACTCTTCACCATGATTACTGGAGAGCTTGTAGTCAGCTTGAATATTTATAATCAGTCTGAAGTGTGTGCTCAGTATTGAAAAATCTCACTGACTGTTCCAGACGATGTCTACTTATTCTTGCCATTTGAAGGGCTGCTATTTTTCACCACCAGACACCTTTTTTTTTTTTGCCTCTGCTTTTTAAAATTCTTTTCCTGTTTGCTTTGAACTTCACTAAGAACAGAAAAAAAAAAAAAAGGTGATTTTTTAAACTTCCTTTTCAAACCCTAGCTCATCTCGTAGGGCCAATTGCGACACTGCTTCTTTGAAGTAATGCTAATGGGATTCTCAGTTTCTTCCAGTAGTTTGATTAATTCAGTCACTGCAATGTTACTCTATTTGTAACTGCCATATTAAATCTTGGGTGTTTATGATTCCTGGGAAAGTATGGAGAGCTTGTCAAAGTGAAGTGATATACCTCAAGGGTGGTCATCAGTTTCTGGGTCTGGCCATTCCTGCTCCATCCTGCTTTGTTTCTTCTATGTAGTAACCAGGTTGGCTATGAAAAGTGATTCATCACTGATGCAGATAATTAATAAAAATCCAACTGTTCTCTCAGTTTCTCATCATCTGATACAAGGGACAAACTCTCACGTCACCCTGTTTCTGAGAGTTTCAAATGGAGCAAATGCAAAGATTGGAGGATAGGAAGACTTCTGATTCCTGTTTGTGCATTGCAGATCCCCACCCCTGCAAGGGACGCACAGTGGGTATGATGGCTGTTCTCAGAAACTCAGCACCCAGATTGGAGGAAGGGAAACCTAAACTCCCCTTCTTTTCAAGCTGCAGACCAGGGCTGGGAAGTTTCACCTTCCCTGCCAGCCAGAACCCCAACCTGGACAGTCCTGCTACAGTTTTCCCAGACTAGAGGGCAGGGAACTGACTTCTGGTTTCCAGGAAGTTCCTGCCAGACTCCCTCCACCTTCAACATGCATTTGTTTTGAAGGTTCCTTGTATAATTAATGCACAGGCGTCTTGTCAACCATTGTCTGAAAACAAATTGAGTTGTTTGTGTGCCTAAGTGGAGAAAGCAACTAGGAAAGTAATTTGTAAACCTGAAACAGCCCAGAGGTGTTTGGGCCAGAGGTGTCGGGTCCTCCCTTAGCCAGTCCTAACTGTGGGTTATTGGACGAATCATTTCATATACTCTGTGCTCAGCTTCCTCAGCTATAAAATAAGACCGTAATAATTCCTCATGGGTAGATTTATTGTGATGACCACGAGGTGATGTATGTGAATGAACTTTGTAAAAAGCCAGGCAAATGTCTAGGGTTTGGTTTCCTGACTTAACATTTTCACGAACGATTCAGAAGGAGAGAGAGAAGCAAATTTTCTGATTTGCAGAAACTTAAAATCCTGTAGATAATGAAAGACGCAAGGAGATCCATTTTAAAAATCTATATTGAAGCTGAGCAGATGCTCACGTGGTCCCTTTCTGCTTTGACGTTCCAGGATTCTACGAGATTGCAGCGTCTGTGGTTATGATTGGCTGTACGATCCCACTATGGCTTCAGTGGTCAACACGTTAATTACCAGTGTGATTCAGGAGACATTTACCTTTATCTCTCTTAAGAGCTAGCTGCTAATAATGCTTTTGCTGAGGTCCTCAGGTATGTCCCCATTTGGGCTAAGCCAAGTTCCTCCGGGTGTGACCTGCCTGGAAAGCCCTTCCCAGCTAGTCATCCACTTGCAACAAGTCACTGCCCAAATGTCTTCTTATTCCGTGGCCTTCCCAGACCACTCTTCCTAAAATATCACTACCTCACCCTTCAAACTCTCCATGCCCCCTAAGCTTGCTTTATTCCTTTAAATAGCACTTATTCCTCCTTGACATATTGCTTATTTCTTTGTTTCTTTATCATTTCCCTCCACACGATGCTTAATATTATGTGTCAACATGACTGGACCATGGCACCCAGATATTTGCTCAAACATTATTCTGGATGTTTCTGTGACAGTTTTGCTTGTTTGTTTGTCTTGGATGATTTGTACATTTAAATTGGTAAACTCTGAGTAAGTTAGATACCCTCTGTAAGTGAGTGGGCCTCATTCAGTCAGTTGAATGCCTTAATAAAATGAAGACTGAGATTCCCTAAGGAAGAAGGAATTCTGCCAGACTGCCTTTGGACTTGAGCTGCAGCTCTTCCCTGACTCCTCAGCATACTGGCCTACCCCATCAGCAGAATTTGGACTTGCCAAGCCTTTACAGTTGTGTGAGCCAATTCCTTAAAATAAATCAATCTCTCTCTCCTACACACACACACGCGTGCGCGTGCACGCACACACACACTATTGGTCCTGTTTCTCTCAAGAACCCTGACTAATACAGTCAGTACACTTCATTTACATATAAACTGTATGAGAGCTAAGTCTTTATCTGTTTACTGCTCTGTTCTTGGATGTCTGTCTGGCACATAGTAGGTACTCAACAAAGTATTTACTCATTTAAGTAATTGATTAATGAGTTAGCTAATATTATTCCCAGCGGAATATAAAATTAAGGTCTCTCTGACTTTTTAATCTTTGTCATGATGGAAGTTTAAAATTAATTTTATTCCTTTTTTTTCCATTTGGTTATCATATGCCTTAGTTTATCCACTTTTCACATCTTTGATTTAACTCATTTTCTGGCCTTTTCAGCTTTTTTGAAAAACAATTTTTTGAGCATTCTGATCATTTAGTTCTTTGTGGGTTTCCTGCCTTGTCACAGTCAAAAACACCCCAGTTTCTGCCTGGAAAGTTTGGGTTAAATCTTTGCATACTACAAACTTGAGCTAATGCAAAAACTTAAAAAAATGCAAGCTGTGTGGAACACTGCTTACATAATATCTTGTAAGAGTTAGAACATCCTCTTTAGACCCATCTTTCTTTATTTATCCTTGACATAATTCTTTGATGCTGAACTAAGTAGGAGATGTTTCCAGAAATTCAGCTCTGTGAAGCAGGTGTGATCAAATATGAGATGAGTTTGGCGCTGGTATCTCTCCATGGCCAGTGATGTTTATGTCTTTCACTGTTCTACTCCAAGATTCACATTTCTCAAATTCTGAATGTATTTTGGACAGTGGGTTTTGATTTCCAGTCAAAAACTTCAAAACTAAAGCAAAATTAGAAAGTACATTTCTTTTAGACATCTCCAGAAAGTTTAGTATATGCACAGTTTTTTTTTAGAAATAACACTAAGGTAACAATTCATAAACGTTACATTACATAAATGTTAAGCACTCTCTGAGTGCTTGATCATTTAAACCAGGAATTGTGGACCTGCTTGTAACATTGTCACATGACTGCTGGATGCAATTAGCATACCAAGGAAAGGATGGGACCTATAGTTGTAGGGGACACACACACACACACACACCCCCACACACTATTGGGTATCAACTTTGAGCACCTTTGACTTGTCAATTTTGGCTACCCAATTTTGACTCAGATCTCTTTGAGTTTAAATCTGTGTCATTTTCTTCAGTTTCTGGTGAGAAACCAGAATTGAAAGAGAAGGAGAGCAAGTAATATCTCACTGTTAACTCCCTCTTCCCAGCCACAGAGGCGGCTGATAACAGAAAGGAATTGCTTCTACTCTGTTTGGTTGCTTAGATTCAGTTTTCCATTATCTGTTGCAAAAAGGACTTAACTGATTTCTTCTAGCTACAGAGAGTTTTACATTTGTTTGAGAATTTTCATGTGCTGGCAATGTCTGGAATGTTACATGGTTAGTATATTTAATTTCTGACTGTCAAATAGAACAAAGTTTGTTATAGAATAAGGATCCTAAAAGGTGAATGACTTTCATTTGAAAGCCCTTCCCATCTTAGCAGTTAACCCTTTGGTGTGATTTCAATCACATTATTATTTCCTAAAGTGCCCAATTCAGTTACTGCTCATTAACTATTGATGCTCTGATCTAGAAGAGGGACTAATATTAACAGGATGACAGGATGACCTTCTGTAGAAGAGGTAAGAAGTGGGGAACTGTCATCTTGAAAAGAGAAATTGATACTAATAAATACTTCTTGTTCAAAGCTGCTTCAGAAGAAGATCATAGATTCAAATGTGTTTTAAAAAGTAAGAGTCATGCAAATATAATGTTAAAAAATCCCCCAGTGATTAATACATTACAAATAATATGCCCATGTGCAAATCTGCTTTTGGAAACTTAACATTCATTTTCGATTATGATCAATGTTAGTTGTCTCTGTGTTCACAGAACCCGGCACACAGAAGGTGCTAGTGAAATGTCTGTTGGGTTGCAAAGGCAGTGGTTTGATAGTGAAGCCAGTATATTTAGGCATAATTCCTCTGATCTGTTTACCATTTCTAATTATTCTTTACATAGAATTGTTCATATAGAGAAAGTAAGCTATATTTTATGGTGAGTTGGGTGTAGGGGATAAAACACTGTAATAAGAGTGAGGAGACTTAGACAAGTCCTAGCTCTCTACCTTTTGCTCATGAGTGACCCTGGATAAGTCAGGTATTTTCTTGACATTTTGGTGTGATTTTCCCTCCTGGAGTCTGGATGTTAGAAATGCATTTTAAAATACATCAATACATCCATCCCAGAAGGAAAAGATGGCAACCGCATCTCCTTCGTCCCTCCTTCCTTGGAGGTCCCATGGTATCTTGTGACTTAGAAGGGATGCAGGCTTTGGTGACAAAGGGGGAAGGGCTAAAAGGGAAGATGTATGGACTCCTGTGGCAGTGATTTATACACGAAGAATATTTAGTTCCCTTGACCCAGAAGATGCCATAAAGTAGAAAAAAAAAAGTATGCCATGAAAACTATGAAAAATGACCTTGAGGAAAAAATCCTCAGAACCAGTAGTTTAAAAATTTTTGATGCTTAACAATGAATTTACATATTCCACATAAGATGAAAAATTATTTGTATTTGTGTTTAGAGAGACAAACAATAAATGTTTAGAAAACCTGAGAAAGGAATCAAACAGACATTACCCCAAAATGTTTCCATACATTTTAGAGGCTCATTTTTCTAAGGAACTCAAGCCTAACTAAGATAAATTTGACACAATGTCACTTGGACCTATGGGTTTTGTCTCCAGAAAAAAAGGAACAAATAATAAATTAAAGATTGGTTCTCTATTAAGAGAAGTTCATTTTTCCTGAATAAAAGTGAAGAAAATCTTGTTGGATTTATTGTGTGGTTAGATAACCAGGAAGGAGTTCATCAAAACTGTAGATTCTATTGTTATATATAAAAAAGGAAAAAACAGAACATGCTGTAAGCTAAGTACCAGGTTTGGGAGAAATGATCACTTTTTATCCTCACAATAACCCTTCAAGGCAGAAAGTACTGCTGTCACTTACAGATCAGGAAACTGAGGATCATTGAGGCCCTTTAACTTGCCCAAAGTCAGTGTTGGCAGCAGAGCTGGGATTCAAACCACAGTCGTTTTGAAATTTCATGTTTTTTCCTACTCTGCTATGTTGTCCCTCACTGGAACTTTATAATAATAATAATAATACTGCTTACCAGGCACCTATTTATTATGTGTGAGGAATTGTGCTAAGAACTTGAAGTGCATTATTTTATTTAATCATCACAACAAACCTATGAAGAAGAGATTATTTCCACCTTATAGATAACAAAACAGAGACTTGGAGAATTTAAGTGACTTTTCCCTCAGTCATAGGGCTGATGAGTGGGAGCCGTGACTTTTGAGCCCAGAGCTGTGGCTCCTACCATCCGTGATGCTGTTTCTTGGGTAGTTTGGAGAACCCAAGGTCTGGACTGTCATGCAATAGATCTGCTCCTTTTTTGGAGACGAGTCAGTGGAAGGATGGAACGCACGTTGATTTTGCCTGTGCATGGCAAATAAAATACAGCCATTTGGGGCGGCTTACACCTATTTACCAAGTTGCTTAGTTCAGAAGTCAGTAAAATTCTCTTCATGTTTTTCTTTTACAGATATTTACCTCCATTGCTGGACCATTGTCTAAAGGTGATAATGCCCATGTGGCTGATAGCAACTCTGAGATGCTGAAACTGAGTAAGAATATTACTAAAAAGGAGAGCTGCGTTGAAGGCCTGCATCGTGAGCACAAATTTTGTTGTCAGCCGTGTCCTCCTGGTATGTTATACAAAAAAAATCTAGCAATCAGAATGAAAATCAGGGTGAGGAGTAGCATATCATAATAATGAAGAGAGTGTTTTTACAGCATTTAGTTCTCCTGCATTATGGCCTGACTGGGAAGGAAAAAAAATATGCCATTATTTTCCGAAGACCAGCTTATGTCATCTTTATCACACTGGTTTGATGTGAGAATAAGTAAATATAATTTTTCAATGACATGTACCTCAGAAATGAGAGGATTTATTTATTTAGCTCCATTTTTCAATAGGAAAAGCAGACTAATTTGTGGATATTAAAACTTAGCACATCAGAACTGGTTAGAATATATCATAATAACTGTGGAGCTCTGAAAGCAAGGGACTTCTATCCTTAAGAGATGTCTCGACACTTCCCTTCGATCAGAAAGTCTCTGAGAAAGCTGTTTGTCCTAGCACTGAAGCCTGCAAAATACATTTGCCTTTTACAACCGAATAACTAGATAAGCTAGGAAAGCAATGGACAAAAACCAACCATTTTTTAAAATCAGTATTTTTGAAATGAAAACCGATTTCAGATTGGAAATCCTTCAAACAGTAGCAAATTGGAAGCTAAGCAAAATGCAATTGGGCAGACTTTTTTTTTCAACATGGAGTAGAGTTGACTACTATTTTATACAGATATGGATCTCCCAGTTGCATTGTGAAGGAAAACAGGAAGATAAAGGAAAACAACACATGGGCATATGCGATAGATTAATAGAACCATAAAGGATGGTGGTAAGTTTCATGTTTGGCTTTCCAGGCCTCCAGCACTCTAGCTGCTAAACAGGCACGGGCCCTGTTTATAAAAAGATTTTAACAGTCCTTCTTGGCCTTCTCTCCAGGTTTTAATAACCCTTATGGAAAATCTCTCATAATCCAACCCATTTATATTTAAGCGTATTCACATTTACTCTTCTCCAAATGAGAATGAAGAATGGCTTTCTGGCTTTTTCGTAACTTGCTAAACACCATCTATTTTTCCTGTGAATTGAGACCTTTACTCCTATTTTTAAAACCTAAAATGCAAATTAAAATGAAGATAATAAACTTTGAATATCAAACTGTTAAGGACTTTGTTTGCTTTTTGTTTGTTTGTTTTGCTTTGTTTTATTTTCATTTTAGAAGTGATCTCAGTCCTGGTGAGTTTGCTTGTGAGATAACTCTCATATGTCATTCTTGGAATGTAAATTGTTAAAAAACCTTTTAAGAAGGAAATTTGGATATGTGGATCAAAAATTTGAAAATACACTGTTAACAGTAATAGGTTTATAGAAAAATGTCTTAAGAAAATAGTCAAAAATAAAAGAAAATATTGTATGCATGACATTTCACTATGATACCCAATGATGTAAGATTAAGTAAATTTTGGAGTATTCAGAGACTGGAATATTATGTATCAATCAAAGTCATGTTTTCTGATATATTTCTGATATAAGCCTCAATGTATATAAATTCCCTTAAGAGATTTCTAACTGATCTGCTGGCTGGATTAACTAATTCCCTCTGCTCCATCTCTAAAAGATCCTGGATGGTGTCCAATATATACTAAACACTCTTTCCACTTCTATCCCTTTTTTTTTTTAATTTTAAGCTTATCAATATTCAGATTGCTTCCAAATTTGTTTATGCTCATTGGTGTTGTGATATTAATATGTAATTTAATTTAATATTACATAAACCAATATATGAATACACAGAAAAAACAGATTTTATTTCTATGAAAATTATTTTGAATGCTTTGGAAAATTTCAGTAAAGTTGGGTTACTGAAAAAAATGTTAATGAATTAAGTGGAAGCAAAATACATGGAAAAATCACAAAAATGTTAAAGCCTTTCATACAGATTATTGGTGTCTTTAAGTTTTCTTTCCATCAAAAAGAAAGGAAGAAAGAAAAGAAAGAAGGAGGAGAAAAGAAAGAAAGAAAGGGAGAAAGGAAATCAGGGACTTCCCTGGTAGTCCAGTGGTTAAGAATCCGCCTTCCAATGCAGGGGACTCAGGTTCGATCCCTGGTCAGGGAATTAAGATCCCACATGCCACGGGGCAACTAAGCCCGCGTGCCGCAACTACTGAGCCCACGCACCTCAACTAGATAGCCCGTGTGCTGCAAACTACAGAGCCTGTGCACTGCAACGAAGATCCCATGTGCTGCAACTAAGACCCAATGCAGCCAAAAATAAATAGATAAATAAAATAAAGATGAAGTCGGATTTTGCCCCCCAAAAAAGAAAAGGGAAATCGTAGGCGATGCATTTTGGATGTGACTTAAGTGAGAAAGACTGTGGAATTCTAATAACTTGTTTCTACATCACAAGAGTGGCAAATAATTATATAGTTACATTTTATAAATTGAAATATTGACAGTATTTTTTTCAATGATCCCTTATGTGAACTGACATTTTTAATCAAAAAAGTCCTTATCACATCACCATATCCAATAAGAAGGATTCTATGGTACACTGCATGCATTTTATATATATATATATATATATATATATATATATGTGTATATATATATATATATATATATATATGTATATATATATATATATATAATGTATGCACACACATACATATATATGTACACACACACACATATACTCACATGTATATATGTGTGTATTTATATGCATAGGAATGCACCAAAATGAAAACAGTATCTCAGAGCGGTTGATGTATAGGTGCTTTTTACATTTTCCTAAATTTTCCAAATTTTCTACAATGAGCATATGTACTATTATACTCAGAAACAAATATATTTTAAAATATTATTTTCAAGAAAACAACTACTTTTTTAATATTTTGATAAATTTAGGTTGTATACATTGGAGGAAAGAAAGAACTTGTGATATTGTATCCCTGTCATGCTGTAGGCATTGTGCCAGGCACATTCTGCAAGGTAATTCATTAAAGAGGCCAATTCATTTAGAAAGCAGTATAATCCCTCTGACAAGCAATTAAAGTTGTACTTTGGCTTGGTTTTCTTAAACATACTGCTGCAATGGTATAGAACCCTTATGCACTGTATTTAAATTTGGTTCTGAGTTTCCACAATGTATTTTTTTTTCTAATGACCTATCATTGCCTTTGTTTACTAAAATATTGTATATGTTTAAATTTCATAATTTGTTTATGTAGTATTTTATTTTATCAAAAAGAATGCTATGAAATCATTAAGAAAGTCATGTTCCTAGGAGAGACAGCATACATTATTTTTGCTGTTCATGCACATACGGCAGATTAAACTTTAGACTTAAACTGCACACCAGCTCTGGGAAACATCCTGGAAGGTATTACTGGACACTTCTGCTAACATCCCATTGGCTGGGACTTAGTCACATGGCCATGCAAAGGAGGCTGGGAGATGTAGTCTTGACTCAGGGCAGCCATGTCCCCTGGTAAATATCCTGTTCCTATGGGAGAAGGGAAAATGGATATTGGGTGACAATCAGGGATCTCTGCCACATTGACTAATCCTTTTCAAAGTCCTAAATTAGGGAAAACGTAAAGACATTGTAATGTGTTGAACTGTGTACTAATCACCATTTGCAGTTAGGTTTTTGGCATCCAGAGTGGGCATACCAAGTAAATAATTCCTCCCTAGAGTGATCCCAGGAAGGCAAATGGGGAAGCTTTGACTTCAGAGAGAGAGTTATGGGACAGTGTTAAAAAGGAAAAGGCAAAGCAAGTGAAGGACCATGTCCCAGGGCACACATTCTCCAGTGCAGCAGACAAGCCACGGGGACTGTGAGATGAAGGCAGAGAAACAGAGCCCCTGACCTCAGGGAGCTTCCAGTCTTGGAATGTAAACTCCTACACTTTACCAGCTGTGGTAACACTTCAAAAGTTTTGTCTTAGTTTGTAACATGGTAGCTGAAATCTTTACCAAGCAGATATTGAATAGTGTTTAATAGCTCAAGTTCTGACATCAGACCCTGCTTTCAAATCCTCCATCTGACACTTAGAGGATGACCAACATATTTTGGTTTGCCCGAGACGTCCCCAATTTTAGCACTAAAAGTCCCACATCCTGGGCAAACAGGGATGGTTGGTCCTCCTAGCTATTAACAAGCTTCATGTCCTTGGGCAAGTTACTTGACTTCTTTGAGTCTGGTTCTTTAACTGTAAAATGGACATAATAATAGTTCTGACCATGTATGATTACTGTGAACATTAAATGGAAATATGTTAATAGTGTTTAGCAGAGTCCTTGGCTTAATAAGGGTTGATATTATCATTTATTATTACCATTATAAGAATTGTTATGGATCTGATGGGTGCACATACATTTTACTTGCATTCTTCTGGATGGAAACTACATGCTGTACTGGAATAAGTGAAACTGAGTATTTGTGTTGGTTTTATAACATATTGCTCATGAATGGCAAGGAGCTACTGTTACTGAGGAATTTTCTTTTCAAATTTAATACAGATCTCCAATGTTCCTTCTTTCACCTTCTCTGTATACTAATCTTTTTTGTTGTTGTTCTACTAATCTTTTTTTGTTGTTGTCATGGGATCTAAAATGAGAATATTTTCTGAACAGTCACGTAAAGTAATTGTCTGAAATGTTACAATAAATTTTCTTTTAAAAGGCAAAAGTAAAAAAAAGAATGCTATGAGGTTATTAAGAAAGTCATGTACCTGGGGAAAGAGCGTAAATTATTTTTGCTGTACATGCGAGGGGGACAGATTAGATTTTGCCTATTCTTTTTAATTAGTTATAACATAATAATTACAGTCACTAGTCAGGCTTTTCTCTTAGATGTCCCTTTATATTTTCTATCTCTTTCGTCTTCATTCTCTATTCCCTTGCCCTAAACTAGCTTTCCCCACAGCACTTATCACCACTTGCCATTTTGTATTTATTTGTGCATTGCCTGCTTCTACCTTGACAATGTGTAGCCTTTGGAGACCAGGCTTTGTCTTATTTCAGCTGCAGTATCTCCAGCTCCTAGAAAGTGCCTGGCACACGATAGGTATTTAATAAACACTTCTTAAATAAATGAATTTTCCAGAAGGCATTGTTGTATAATGCTTGCTAATAGAAATCCAATGACTCATTTTATTTTTAAAGTAAGTAAAAGTAAATGCGAATATGATTTAAACTTTTGCGTATTAAGATAGCAAACCTGGTAATAAATTTTGTTATAAATACGTTCATGCCTGCACATCATAACGTATTCTGTCCCTTAACGGCAAAGGAATAGAAAGAAAGGGGAGTGAAAAGGGAACTGTGAGCACTTACTAGGCAGGTCCTGTGCAGTAATGTTAGCCATGCAAGAGAAGTATGATTATCTCCATCATATGCATGAAGAAATTAGGCTTAGCGAGATTAAGCACTTTTTTTGGTTTGTTTTGTTTTATTTGGCTGCGTCGGGTCTTAGTTGAGGCACGTGGGATCTTTTGTTGCAGTGCACTGACTTCTCTCTAGTTGTGGCACATGGGCTCAGTAGTTGCAGCACAAGGGCTCTGTAGTTGCGGCATGCAGGCTCTCTAGTTGTAGTGCTCAGGCTCAGTAGTTGTGGCATGCAGGCTTAGTTGCCCTACTGCATGTGGGATCTTAGTTCCCTGACCAGGGATCGAACCCGCATCCCCTGCACTGGAAGGTGGATTCTCAACCACTGGACCACCAGGGAAGTCCCAGATTAAGCACTTTGTTAAAGATATTGTTGCTATTAAATATTTGACCAAAGTCTTTAGAACTTCAAATGTTCTCTTCCTTAAACAATACTGTCCTTGTCAGGATTTGTGGACTTTGGAAAGTAAAATAAGTCAGAGAAAGGCGAATTAATTAGGTAACCTCAGTGGCCAGTGGCAGCCATCTCTACCATGAATATATACCTAGCAACCTTCTTTCCTCCTCCCCCCAAAGTTGGTAAAGGCGTCTCTTCCAGTGCTTTTGGTCATTCTAACCTCTGTTTTATATGCTCCTATTTTTAATCATCCTATTTCTGTAGGCATATTCCTCAGTGACTCTTTTAGCTTTTGTCTTGGGAGAAATTCCGTCTCTTGCCACGATTTTTACAACAACTTTCTCCCCTACTATATTTATATTTCATTAACTTAGCCCCTCCACTCCTGTTTTATTGTCATCCCTGCAGACTTCCCTTGCTGTTGCATGACTACCTTGCATTTAAACACTTGCTCCGGTTTTTTTCTTGGGCAGGCAAACGGAAAAATGATGATTGCAAAATTGATGGAGGTGAACCAGAATGTGTGCTCTGTGCAGAGGGGGAGGAGTACACAGACAAGCACCATCATTCTTATAACTGCAGAAGATGTAGAGTTTGTGATGGAGAACATGGTAAGTGTCTTAAAAAACAGTCGAAAGGGACCAATCATGTTACTGCATGTAGCACCATGTATAATACAGTCTGAAATTGGGACCTATTCTGGCACTATGTCAGCAAACAGGAGGGACAGGGTGGGCCTGGCTGGGGTGAAGCAGGACCAGGTACTGAGTGACATTTATGAGTCAAGTCTAGGCAATTCTCCCAGATGTAGGAGAACGACTAAATGTAAACATGGTGAACAGGGTCCATCAGCTCCAATCAAAATTGAGGGGACTTTTTTTTTCCTGCTTTGATTTATGCTTGTATAATGGCTTTTGTTCTTAGCCAGAAAGAGCTCAGACGCCTGCAGATACAAGGACAGAGAAACCCAAGAGGTGGGTGGGTTGCTCCGCCTTCTTTGGGGATCTGGTTTGTCCTGATAATTCCAACTGGGGACCTGAATTTTCATGGATAACCCAATCTATCTTGAGGGTTCAGATTAAAATAAAACGAAAGTATTCCCAGTTTTGTTAGACATCAAGAACTCTCTGGATGTAAAGCTTTTCTTATCCCTATTTAGGCTCTAAAGCAATGTTTCTCAACCCTGGCTGTACATTAGAATCAAACGGGAAGCTCTGAAAAATGCCAACATCTAGGTCCCGTCTCAGACCAATAAAATCAGAATCTCTAAGTGAGGGTTTTGGCATTGGTCTGATTGAGTAGGTCTGGGGCAGGGCCTGACATTCTGCATTTCTAACAGGCTCCCGGGTGAGGCTGATATTGCTGGTCTATAAGTCACACTTTGAGTAGCCAGGCTCTAGATGAGAAAAAGGGAGCCATTTAAGTACAGGTGGGATTGTCTAGGTTGCTGGATTGTCTGTCTACTTAAAACGCTGCTAAGTGATTTCAACTCTTTCAACCTGGGGTTGCCTATTTGGCATTTAAATGCTAGTTGTGTTACTAAAGGTGTGATGGTGTGACTGCTAACATAAGCACTGGATCTCAAAAATCCATGCAGCTCCTGCCCATCCTTTTCATCGTCCAGTTATAATTAGCTGCTCTAATTAATAGTCTGCAAATTGGTTTTCTAGGCCTAGAAGTGGAAAAAAACTGTATCCGGACCCAGAATACCAAGTGCAGATGTAAACCAAACTTTTTTTGTAACGTATCTCTGTGCGAACACTGTAACCCTTGTACCACGTAAGTTTTAGTCTTTCTCTGGTTAAAACACTAGGTATATCTTGAGAGAGAATGTTTTCCTAAAGGGAAGCCTCCAAGCAACTAGATAACCATTTCTTCACCCAAACATCCTATATCTAAACATTTATTGAACACCTCCTATGTGCTTGATACTGTGCTGGCTGCTCAAGCCAATGATATGAGCAGACACGGGCCAGGCTTTGAAGGTCTAAGGCTAGAGGCAGAGGGTGTCAAGAAAAGCAGTGGTTATTGTGTTCACACCACGTGGCAAGAAGAGACTTGTACTCAGGGTGTTGAACTATATAGGAAGAGCTTTCAACTCTGCCTGGGGAGATGGATAAAGATATGACACATGGCTTGAGTCTTGAAGGAAAGAAAGAGCCTTACCAGATGTACACAGATGGAAAGGACATTTCAGGCAGGGGAACAGCCACTGCAAAGAGATAAAAGGAAGCTCTGGAGAACAGACGACCTGGCTGGAGTGTAGGAAAGACTGAGAAGTAGCCAGGGTCAGATCATGAATGACCCGTCTTTCATGCTAAAAGAGCTTGGTTTTGACCCAAAGATAGAACACCTGATTATAGATTTCACTCTTCTTCTGATTAATTGGGTGATTTTGAGCAAATCACTTAACCTCTCTGAGCTTTGGTTTCCTCATTCATAGGATGCAGATAATATTCATTTGTCTTATCGACCTAATTTCTGTGAAGATCAGACTGGGTAATATGTGTTGTAAAAACAGCTTTCGCTTTGTAAGATGTTGTTTTGTATAAATATAAATATTTAGGATTATATTCATGTGCCTCTCCTTAAACTTGTAATTCACCTTGGGAAATTTTTAGGAGTTCACTTAGTAGACTTGAAAAGCAGGGACGCGATGCCTTATGTCTCTTATTTACTAGAAAATGTTAAATTATGTGCAGTTAACCTAGACTGTCCTTTCTAGCCTAAGTGTCTGAGAGTACGGTCATGGTGACAGTATAAGTGGGGATTGGGAGGGGAACTAATGTAGTAAAATAATGATAATAATAATAATAATAATTCTAAATACTTCATAATCTTGATTTAATTTTCTTTTCACAGTAACCCTTTGAGGCAAGTAATATTATCTCCTTGTTATTGATGAGAAAACAGGCTCATGGTGGTTAAGTGACTTGCCCAAGCTCACCTAGTTAAGTAATAGGCAGAGCCAGGTTATAATTCAGACAGTTTGTCAGTGTTTGGCTGTCTGAAGAAAATCCCACAGGAACCTCTTGAGTGTTGTAATCACCACTTGATGCTAAAATGGGTAACCTTTAAGGACCACCTAGGTAGACTCCCTAAGCAGCAGCCTGGGCAGTGGCTATTGTCTGGCCATTTTATTGTTCTATGGGACTGTTTGGAAATTGCTTTTGGCAATTTATGATTTTAAGAGCACAGTTTATGACCAAATTAAACTTTATTTTTGTGTCTATTTCATCCTTTTTCTTATATGTTGATGTTTTAATACCTTCTTTTACCTCAAGGCATTTTAAACCATAGTCATTCTTCAGGATATTTTTCATCTAAACAACCAAATTATGTTATGAATTTGCACCAGTGTAGTTGCTAATTTAGAAATATTTGAGGGAATATGTTTGCCAAAAATGCAAAAATGAATAAAATGGCCCTGGATTTATAGTGTGTCATTGAAAATGATCAAGGAATCAGTCCACCAGGCTTTTTGAATTCCCTCTGTATTTTTTTCTAGGTGTGAACATGGAATCATTGAGAAATGCACACCAACCAGCAACACCAAATGCAGAGAAGGTAATTATTTCTTTTTACGATTATATTCTCCTTTCTCCCAACCCCACTGTAAAATATGAAGAAAAGCCAATCCAAAACTTTTGATTCTTTGAGAGTACTTTGTTTTAATCTTAAAAATTGCTTACTTTCATTTACCATGTCCAGTGTTCCAATCTACAGGATCCAGATCTAACTTACACAGTTTATGGGCCCTCCTGATCCTCATTCCAATATCTGCACTAATATACAGGGGTAAGTTCTTACTTTGTTCAGACTGTAGATTGAAGTAACTTGGGAAGTAGTTGTTCTCAAGAATTCCCTCCTGTCTCCTACCTACCAGGAGAAAGAAAGCTCCTACCAGGTAGGCAGCTCTGGTATGGTGTTAAATTCCTGCTTCTAAATGCACCCCTGAGAGCTGGTAAGAACAGATGATGTTATCTCTCAGCTACTGTTTTTGAGCAACCATTCTGGGGCACTGATTGGGTGTTCCCATCCTCCCCATGAACAAGGGTATTTGTATTTAGGCAGTAGCTGAGTTGGCCAAGAATCGGAAGTAGTCCTTCAGTCTACGTTGAGATCATCCCATGCACAAAGAGAATTCAAGGAGCGAAGGCATTGCAGGGGACACTTGATAAATTCACCCCTGTCTGTGCCTCCTCTCCCTTGTCCAGACTCCATGCTTTTTGATTATTTCTCCACCTTAACTTAAAATACTGTGGCAATACCTTTTATGTGAGGGTTACTTAGTAAAGTCAGCACGTAAACCAAAATTGGATATACTTATAATTACTCTAGGAAAATCCCTGTAGATCATTCATACAACACATGGGGGTGCCAACTTTCAATAACTCTGAAACATCCAATTTTTCTTTTTCTGTTGGAACAAATCACTGTTTCTCCAGGTCAGCTGAAGATAAAGAGATTGCCTTACCGTTAGAGATTGTTTAACTAAAAATATAAACTCAATGTTTAAACACTTAAATTGTGCTTGGAGACTTCTAGATTTCTTTCTTCCACCTCATACTGACTTCAAGGCATACACTTATTGAGTATATATATTTGAGTTATTTGTGAGTGTGTGTACTTGAGTTTTGGGGCATTAAATGCCACTTCATGGCAAACTGATGCCGACTTTCCATAGCCTATGGCTTCTGTGCCCAGCTTCAAGCCAGTGAGAGGGAGTGGTGATGGCCATACAATAAGTCAAAAGCCAGCTTCAGGCTAGGCCAGTGTGTGGTAACTGGATGGCTCCATTAAGGTGCGGCATATCTCTAGACCACTTGACCCGGTGGGATGGAATTTTCAAAATCAGGACGAATCTGCCTCTTATGGTGCTCGGTTGCTTTAAATTTCAATGAATGAGTTTCTCCTTTCTTCTCACACTTCTCTTAGTATGAGAGTATATTCTCACATGCTTCCTACAAGGCTGAGACATGAGTCTGATAGAAATTTCTTGGATCTTTCAGAGGTGAAAAGACGGCGCAGGAATAGAAAGAATGGTCACCAGAAATCTATAGCCTCAAATACTGTAAGTGTTGAAACATGCATCAGCTTTCTTAAAAAAATAGAGAAGGTAGTCATTCAGCTTTCTACTTTTACTTTTTTAAAAACAAACATTTATGATGCCTGTGTGTGCATGGGTTATAGGGGCATCAAAAATGAATTACGATATGGTGCCCAGTTGATAAGAAGCTTCTATACAAATAACAAGAATTAATTCTTATTAATAAATTCTCACTTACACAAAGGGAGTTGAGAAAAGGATGTGGCCAAGCTTCCATGTCCCATGTTGGTATTATCCTGAAGAGAAATGCAGAGAGACATCCTTTACCAGAGCAGGGATTCAGTATCCAAGTCCAGGCACAGAGATAACACTTAAAGCCATTATAAAGGTACATCTCAGCTTTCTCCAGACACTTGTTACCTTATCTGTCACCATATCTTGTTACAACATGGAATCAAAGCATTTGAAATAGCAAAAGAGGGAGTTCCCTGGTAGCCTAGTGGCTTTCACTGCCGTGGCCTGGGTTCAATCCCTGGTCGGGGAACTGAGATCCCACAGGCCACGCACAGAGCGGCCAAAAAAAAAAAAAAAACAAACACACACACATATAGCAAAAGATACACTGGGGAGAGTAACCAGTTCACTTGATGAATAACGATTTTCTCATTTGGGGCCAGTGGGGCTTAGGGTTCTTTAAATCAATATGGTACAAAATCATTTCAACTTAAACTATGTTGTCGTGTCAAAAATTAGAATAGTTACAGTAAAGAAAATTTTAGAATGATTATGGTTATTATGTTTATTTTCATGAGTCTATACAAAGAATAATCTCAGCACATTCCACAAATTACTTAGGTTCCTTGCCTCCGTTAAAAAAAAAAAAAAAAGCCAATATTCCCTAGTTTCTGGTTAGGCTGGAAACTTTCAGAATAAAAATTTGAATGGTGAAAGAATCCTCCTTAGTCACTTAGTCTAAATTTATACATTTAGAGTATTTTATTACATTTAGAGTATTCTATTACATTTAGAGTATTCTAAATATATTTTATCTCTCTCCTTCCCTCCATTTTTTTTTCTCCCCAGGAAATGGTGCCACTGAATTTCACAGGTAAGACTTTTATCATTTTATTTCATCGAGATGGCTTCCTTAGGAGTCACAGGCTAATTTTAGAGTTAAATAATTTTGCGAAGTTCAGTAACATATAGTGGGGTCTTGCCGTTTCTTGAGGTTCCAGTTTTTCCTGCTCACCAAAAAGGGTTTATTAAGCAGTTTGTTTAAATGTATAACCAATACTCAGGTAACATAAGATGCTGTATTCTGAAGGCTTAATTTTCCTTCACAAGCAGTTAGGTGTAGTATAGAACTCCTGCCTACATTGACTCAGAGGCTAATCTGAATTGTAGACTCAGTTATTATTGGTGTATCCTAGTTCCGTAACACCATTCATGATTCTATTCTGTTCTGTTCTTTGACCTGTGAGTCAGTGATAAGATGGTCATATAAACTCTTGGCCAGCCTTTTAGATGTGTCGGTCATTGATCATCAAATCCATAGGGACGTTAGAGATGATCTTTTCCAGCCCTCTTACTTTATAGATGAGAAAAGGAGGCACAGAGATGTTATGTATCTTGCCCAGGTAATAGAGCAAATTACTGGGGACACGGGAGGAGTTGGGGTTAGAACTCAAGGTTGTTTCTGTTTTTGTTTTTCCCTGACTGGCTCCTTAGATCTCTAGGACTTACCCATATTCTTAAGTACTGTAAGAGGAGAAATAAACATGGTTTTCAGAAGTGGGAATTTTGTTTAGAAAAACAAATTTTCAGAGACTATTCTCTATTTTTCAGACGTTGACTTGGGAAAACATATCATTAGTATTGCTGAACAAATGAAAATAACTGAAGTTAAAGAATTTGTTCGGAAGAATGGTATGGAGGAAACTAAAATAGATGAGATCAAGCACGACAATCCCCAAGATACAGCTGAACAGAAGGTCCAACTGCTCCGTAATTGGTATCAAAGTCATGGGAAGAAAGATGCATATTGCACTTTGATTAAAAGTCTCAGAAAAGCCAAACTTCATGCTCTTGCAGAGAAAATTCAAGATATAGTCCAGAAGGACATTACTAGTGAACATGAAAATGCAAACTTGCAAAATGAAAATGAAAGCTTGGCTTAAAGTGAAAAACAACTACCTCAGTTCTGAGAATATACTAAAGAAAGATTAATGTTTGAATAAGTTCTGGGTAGCTGCAAGCTGTAAATATTGCTTGGCTTTTTTTTTTTTACTGGGTGTCTTTTCTTTTTTCATTTATTAGATTTGTAGAGCTAATATGTTTACAGGCTTTGAGCGTCTCATGATTCTGCCTTCAAGGATGTTTAAAATCTAGTTGGGAAGATGGACACAGTTAAGAGTAAATACAGGGGCATGTTAAGTGCGCAAAAAAGAGCGTATGCAAAGGACAAAAGATTTGAGATCATGTTCAAGTATCTAACATATGATTCTGTAAGTATGAATGTAATTAACATATGTAAATACAAATGCCTATCCACAGGCTGACCTCATTCCATAAATCAGTAGATGTGATCTTTTGTTGTCATGTCACAATCAACTGCCTCTAAATTACCTCCCCAGCTCCACTGATAATTCTAGAGATTTTACCATATTTGTAAATTTTGTTTACAGCTTTGAGAGGAGCATACTCAGGGAAAGCTTGCACATACATCTGAATGTAGAATTTAATAAGGTTCTACCTCAAAGGTCTTTGCATAGATTATTGGCATTTCATGGTGAAATATTTCAATTTTGAATTCACATAGAAAATGCAGACTCAGTTACAATGCTTGGCTATTTTATATTTGCTCGTCACTTTGGATCAAAATAATCCACTTCTTTCTCAGGTGTCAAAACATTTTGATCAGGAAAGAATTACTAGATCATTGGCACCTCTCCATTTGCTCCTTGATGTGCGTCTTGGTGGCTTGTGCACCCCCAGACTTGGAAGGACTGCCTAAGAAACACTTAACTGATTCACGCAAAGCTGGGACTGCCCTTGGAAACACCTAGCTTAGTTTGGAGAGACTAACTGCTCTTACGGAAGGTAGCTTTGCGGCATAGCATGAACCCATGTCTACCACCAAAGCTGATAAGGTAGATTCTTATTTTGCTCCATCCGCCACAAAATGTTCAGTAACTCCCCATGTGTTCTCTCTTGATGCGAAGGCAGCTTATACATAGCAAAAGTGAAATCATATCAGGTTTCAGGAATTGCTCTTGTTATTTCCTGTAGCTTCTTAGACAAACAAGCCCCTCTCCCCACTACCACTTCCTTACTTTTACATTTAAACACTTTTGAAAGTTTATACTAAATGTGAATGTTAATAAATACTATTAATATTTATATAGTTGTAAGCTAAGGACATTTATAAGCTGAAACAGATACTCAGAACTACCTAAAGAGCTTCCATTGATGGAAGGTGTTTTCCTCTAATGTTTGGAAATAGAAAATATAGGTAAAACTATTTAATTAAAATCATGTTTTTGGTATCTCTGGTTATCTCTTTTTTTGGTGGGGGCTTGCTTTTTGTTTTTGTTTTCTTTTTTCTATCTATTGATAAATGTAACCTGTTTATAAATCTTTCATCCTTCCTTTGGTCTCTTAGGAAGTATTTCCTTTTTAAAGCCCTTTAGTAGTTAAATAATTTCCTCCATAGGCTGTTACTCTCAAGAATACCCCTCTCCTAAACAACACGTAATTAGTTATTATGTGAGGATTTACTATAACAGGATTATATATCAGGCACTGAACGTGTGGTTAAGAAAGTAAATATTTCAAAGGGTTGGTTTTACTGGTAAGAAAGCTAAATGGGGATTTTGAAATAATCCTTCCTGCATACTTTCCATTTCTGGCTACGTAGTGACCACTGGACTATCTCTCTTTTTTAAAACTTAATTTTAATAATATATTTTGTTTAACCCATCATTTCCCAAATATTATCATTTCAACATGTAATCAGTATTAAAACTATTAATGATATAATTTACATTTTTTTTCATAGTAAAGCCCACAAAATCTGGTTTGTATTTTATTTATGCTTACAAGCACATCTCAGTTTGGACTGGTTACGGCGTTGATAGTTCAGGTCTATATCTTTGTTAGGGCAGATCTGGCAACCTTAACTCTATGGCTGGTTTAGCCCTACTACTACTTTTAGCCCTAAAAGTAAAGTAGTAGTTTAGCCCTACTACTTTAGGTCTACTACTAAAGTCCAGTACTCTCTGCGTCTTTTCAATGGGATCTCTTCACTCTGGTTGGTTGGAGTGTCAACAGTCTCCTACCCCTATGTCAGCTTTGGGAATTGTTCTGCTTACAGCACCCGTAGCTGTCCTTTGCTGGCTCTTGGCATGTGCACATAGTATCAGCCAAAGACTCCAGAGAATCTCTGTACCGATTTCTGGAACTCTTTTTCTATGTAGCTTCCTTCTTTTCAGTATTCTGTTCCGAAAAGCCTGGCAGCCTCAGCCTCCTAAACTTTACCTTCTGCCCCTCAACTTGACAAGATGACTGTTCTCTGCTTAGAGTTCCTCCTGTACTAGGATTGGGAAAGGGCTTGTGGGCAGGAAGGCTGAGTGATCGTAGGGAACACCTCATTAGTTTCTCTTCTCTAAGGCATAGTCCGCACTATCTGTTACCTGGTTTTCTGGTTCTAGACAGCAGGGGGGCAAGTCCGATACTAGTTAATCTTCACGGCCAGAAGCAGAAGTCCTACAGGCACACCTCATTTTATTGTGCTTCGCTTTATTGCATTTCACAGATACTGTGTTCTTTACAAACAGGTTTTGTGGCAACCCTGCATCGAGCAAGTCTATCAGCGCCATTTTTTTACCAACAGCATCTGCTTACGTCATGCACATTTTGGTAATTCTTGCAATATTTCAGACTTTCTCATTATGATTATATTTGTTATGGTGATCTGTGATCAGTGATCTTTGATGTTACTGTTGCAAAAAAAATTACGACTTGCTGAAGGTTCAGATGATGGTTAGAATTTTTTAGCACTAAAGCATTTTTAAATTAAGGTATGTACATTTTTTTAGACATAATGCTATTACACACTAAATAGACTGCAGTATAGTATAAACATAACTTTTATATGCACCGGGCGACCAAAAAATTTGTGTGACTCGCTTTACTGCGATATTTGCTTTATTGTGGTGGTCTAGAACAGAATCCACAGTATCTTCACCTTGTACTTTGCAAGGTGAAGTTGAGTTAGAGAACATCCTGTACCTACTCTGGTAAGTTCCAATCCGAGAATTTCGGGTTCCTTTGGGAGGATGAGGGAAGTTGAGAAGGTCTTGGGACTTGGTGGTATGGCTCTTTCCCTCATAGTTTCACTTGAGTGTGACCGTTCCCAATAATCACAGCCATGATCCAGAGTTTGAGGTGGCCCTTTGGTTCAAGATCACCCTTATTGTGGTGAACCTGGTCTGGTCCTCTTTGTGGTGGACATCCTGGGTAAGAGTGTCACCCATGAGCTGCAGAAAAAAGGTTAGAAAGAGGTCGTAGATCATATGGTGAGACTTGCTTACTCAGACATCTTGGTCTTCCTCATTGGTTTGCATATGGAGTTCTCCCAACTTCGATTTGATCAGAAATTTTTTAGCTATTGAATCATCAGTTTCTGTAGAGCTGTCTGGATAAGGTATATAATCAATGCAACTTAGAATTTTTTCCATCCTCGCTCCTGAAAGGTAATTTATCTGAGTATAGAATTTTATGCCAGAATACTTGCAGTTTTCCCTCATCACTTTGAAAATGTTAATCTACTGTCTTCTTACATTTATCGCTGCTGATGGAATGTCTACTGTTGGTCTAAATATCATTCTTTCAAAGGTAATGTTTATTTTTTAATTCTGATAAGTTTTAAAGTTTCTCCTACCTTTTCCTTGGTGTTCTGCCGTTTCACTACAACGAGCTTTAATGTAGATTTATTTTTACTTAACTTATTTAATAAGAGTAAATTTTTTTTTAAATTTTATTTTATTTTATTTATTTATTTATGGCTGTGCTGGGTCTTCATTTCTGTGCGAGGGTTTTCTCTAGTCGCGGCAAGTGGGGGCCACTCTTCATTGCGGTGCGCGGGCCTCTCACTATCGCGGCCTCTCTTGTTGCAGAGCACAGGCTCCAGACGCGCAGGCTCAGTAATTGTGGCTCACGAGCCTAGTTGCTCCGCGGCATGTGGGATCTTCCCAGACCAGGGCCCGAACCCGTGTCCCCTGCATTGGCAGGCAGATTCTCAACCACTGCGCCACCAGGGAAGCCCAAGAGTAAATTTTTAATCAGAAAGATAGGGCTGTAGCTTCTGTCCTGTCTGGAAAATTCTCAGCTATCTTCTCTTTCAGAAGAATTTCTTTTGAAACTCTTAGTATTATCTGGTGAAGCTTCTTGGCTTATTCTTCAGGTCTCTTACTTTTACTTTTTAAATTTTTTAATATAATTGTCTCTATATATTGCATTGGGGGGAATTCCTCATCATTCTCTTCAAATTAACTATTTTCTTTCTTACTAATCAGGCTGGAGTATTATATCCACTGAGGTATATATTTTGTTGTCTACATTTTTCATTCTTAACATTTCTAAGTGCTTCTTTCACATTTTCACTTGTGCCTGTTTCATTTCTGCTTGTTTTTCATTGGCAATTTATTAGAGTTCAATAGATTTTATTCTACCATCTGTCTCTTTCAAGATCTTACAGTTATTTTAAAGACTTTTTTAGAATTGCTTTGTTATCTTAACCTTAACTGCAGTGATTTCATGCTGATTTTGTAGTGCGGCTTTTTTGGTGTTATTTTCTTCTTGTACTTTTGAGCTCTGTATGTTCATCCTGAATAACAGATTTGGTTTTTTTTCTTATTTCTCTTCGCTCACCTCTATCTAGTAGTTTTGTGGCTTCTTTTACCAGGGCTTCCAGAGTCCCCAGTTCTGAGCCTGGATTTATAGATGCGTTTTGCAACTCACAGCCCTTGGTGACACTGGGGCTGTCACATATTCAGTCATGTATCTGGGGGCAGCTTGGCTCAGTTCCATGTCATGAGGTTGTGCCTAGGTCTTCCCGGATCCCAAGCCCCACAGCATCATATAAGCCATAGTCCCAGGCAGTGTTTGGCAGAAGTTCTGTTTAGCTGTCTTTCACCAGTCAGAAAGCTCTGCTGCCTCAGTCCCCGATTTTAAGAAGGGAGCCTGGCTCTTGTCCTCTGCCTCAGGTGGGCACATTTATTCTTGGCTAAACCCAGGAGCAAACTCTGCTTTCCTTCCAGGCATTGATCTCACAAGGCTTTGGCTTCTGTCCAGGTCATTAATTATCTTGCTGTTGTTTTCCATTCTTCTAGCAAGGAAGGATTTCTTATTCTTTAGCCTGGCTGTGCCTTTTAGTTTTCCTTTTAAAATGTGTTGTGTATCATTGCTGTTTGTTCAGATTGGGAGGGGGTGGCCCTCAAGAAGCGCACTTACAATTCTATATTAACCCCAAGGCCCCAATTTTGTCATTAGATGATCAGAAACAATGTTTTGTTTTGTTTTGTTTTACATTTTTAAGTTACAACTAACACTCAAGTTGTTTTCAGTTACATAGAGCCCTTTCATAGAAATCAAGAGAGAAGAACAGAGACTGTAGGGTTTCCCAAGTGGGCCTGAGGTTTATTATAGTGGTGAATCTAGAGTCCTACAGATCTGGGATTAAATATTTATTTCTCCTTAAGGGTAGAAACACATGTTTTAATCTCTTTGAGCCTTAGTTTCCCCATCTATAAAATGGGAAAATAGTTTCAATATTTTGGAGTTTTTATGGTGACTAAATAAAATGTATATGAAGTATATACCATGGTGCCTGACTCTATACCTTGGAAGATAGTAATAAAAAATCCAACTGAGATGCTTAAGCAAAATGTAAATTGATTGGCATATTTTACTAGAAGTTCAGAGATAGGGTTCAGAAGCACTAACCCAATCCAGTGCCTCCAGTCATGATTCCTTGTGATTCTCTTGGATTGACCCTCTTCATATGGATCTATTTGTGGGACTGATAGTGACAAGCTGCCAGGACCTACCTGTGTATCACAACATCCAGAAAAGACAACAGTTATGTAGGGGGGGTAAGATGTGCCGGTTGGCTAAATCCACATGCCTCATTCTTTGAGCCTGGGGTAGGATCAGGTTCCCCTGAGTTTCCAAATATGTAGTTGGGAGGAGGACTCTTGTTAAGAGGGTGAAAGGGGGTTCTGGGTAGGAGTGCTAGGATGTTTTGGGTACCCAACTCAAACTGACAATAGAAAAATGTAGTACCTTCTGGCACAGGCAGTCCAAAGGCATGGCTCAGTGGTACGGCCAAGCCTGCTTGTACCAGCTCACAAGAGTCAATTGTTCAACACTCAGGAATTTTGTAAGCCAACTGTTAAACTGTTGGTAGCTTGATATTGCTATGGTGGGAGTAATTACCTTACATTTTTAAAGTAGAAGAGATCAGTTTGCTATGAAACCCAGTGAACATCAGGAGACTTCTGCAGGTTTTGCTTAAAAGTCCTATGTTTAATTTCTAGCCACCAAGCGAGCGTCTGTCTGGTAATACTTACATTGATGAAGCTAAGACCAAGCTCTTTCTTCTTTTTTTCCATGAGAATGTTTGAAGGGAGGGATTAACTTCCTGATATCAACAGTAATCTTTTTTTTTTTAATGAGAGGAGACGAATCTAGTTGGTAATATTAGCTGCCTTGTGAGACGTCTCCAGTCATCAACTGTCATCTCCTATTGGAGCCACTAACCCAGAAACACGGAGGCTGGCTGACACCGGTGGCCACCGAACCAAGAAAGCAGACCCTCTCCTTTCCCTCCTGCTCACCCCGTTTTCTCAGCTTTCTCCTCTTCACCCTCTTCTATAGCACCGGCATGAAATCACCTCTCTCTTGCCCTCTCCTCTCTTTGACTTCTCTTCCCCATGTTTGTTCTTCTTTTCCTCCATCCCATGCTTTTGCTGTGCGCTTTCCCTTCTTTCTCTCTCTCTCTTTCACATTGGTTTCATTGGGAAGGTTATGTAACCATGGCCAAAAAATATTTTTAAATTAAAAAAAAAGACTAAGGATCTAGAGATCCAGGATATGTTGGCCCCAGAAAATATTTCATCAGGGTACCTTGGATCTACTGTGCATATGGCACTAATGATCTTGTGGCGTCTGCCCTAGATGAACAAGCTAACTTCAGCTAGGAGGAAAAAATCTCAACTACAAAATTAAAGGCCAAAGTTCAAAGGACTAGTCAGCTGGTCCTTCAAATGCATCAGTGGAGAGTGAGAATGGCTCAACACATATCCATCAATGAAAGGTGCACCAAGGTCAGCAAGAGGAAATGTTCCCTGTTCAGTGACAAGGCTAGGGACTTCCCTGGGGGTGCAGTGGTTAAGAATCCTCCTGCCAACGCAGGGGACAGAGGTTTGATCCCTGGTCCGGGAAGATCCCACATGCCACGGAGCAACTAAACCCGTGAGCCATAAATACTGAGCCTGTGCTCTAGAGCCCGCGAGCCACAACCACTGAGCCCGTGCACCACAACTACTGAGGCCCACGCGCCTAGAGCCCGTGCTCCGCAACAAGCCACTGCAATGAGAAGCCCGCACACCACAACGCAGAGTAGCCCCCGCTTGCTGCAACTAGAGAAAGCCCATGAGCAGCAACGAAGACCCAAAGCAGCCAATAAATAAATAAACTAATTAATTAATTAATTAAAATAAATTTAAAAAAATAAATAAGAAGGCTACACTTTGCTTTCAGTTGGCCACAAGATGGCAGTGTTTCTCCTAGTACTAACTGCCCTGCTTGTGTGAAACACTTATCCCTACCAAAACATATCCCAGTCATCTCATATTTTGATTCTTTTTTTTTTTTCCTAGTAGAGGCGAAGCACAGCCTGGAGTAGTAGGTCAAGACTCAGTCTAGAATCAGGCAAATCCAAGTTCAATTTCTGGCTCTGCCACAAACTAACTTACGACCTTGAATTGAACATCTCCAAGTTTCTGTTTCCTCATCTAGAAGATGAAAGACACATCTGGCTTGCCCTTCTTGTGACTTTGAGAGGAACAAGAAGAAAATACATGGCCAAGTGTAATAAATTATAATGTACTATGGAACGAGTTGTTAACCATTAATGTGCATAAGAATCACCTGAGGAAATTTTTAAACTGCATATTTCCCAGGTCTTGCTCCCAGAGATGTTCAGTAGATCCAGGGTCGTGCCTGGGAATGTGCATGTTACCAAGCACCCTTGATCATCATCATGCTGAAGGCCCTTGGACCATAATTTAAGAAACCACATTGTACAAATACATACCAGTAGAAAGAGAGAGATTAAGGCACAGAAGTTATTCTTAACTTCCTTTGTAATGGCACTTATTATTTTCTATTTTGAATAAAATTTTATGAAATCCCCTCTCCTCATAGATGAACTAATCAAAGCAGAAATGTGTATTTTGTTCATCCTTTCATGTTCACAGCAAGTATTTGGAAATATTTATTGTGTGATAATCAGATCTAGGACAGTCTGTAGAGCATCCCTAAAAGCTTTACCCCATTTATGGGTATATTTGGGTAACAGGACTTGACAGACTTAACAGAATTGTCTTAGCTTTGCTTTTGGACTCCCATGGGCTTATCTTTGCTTCCAAATAAGTGACCCAGTGCCTTCTGGTAATGGCTGGATCATGGGCTTCACCCTGCCGAAAGAAGCAGATGTGCAGGAAGTTTAGCAATGAAGTTTCAGGAATCTCCTGGCGTTCTCTGTCACTATGACTATCACGGACCACCAGGGTTTTTTGACCAGTACTGGCAGCATTTTCACAATTTCTACGTAAAGCCTCGGCCCCCCTTCTCTTCCAACGGTGCTCCTCCAGTGGGCTGTGGCCCCAGCAGAGAAGGTCCCACTCAAAGGATGAACAGAGCAGGCGAGCTATGCAGTCTGGCCCCTTGGGTGCGGGGCTAGGGTGGGATAGTTCAGACGTGACAACCCCAGCACCTGGATGTGGGTGTTTCTAGCTTCATCTTAGGCAACAGGAGATAGCAAAGTTTTCCGAAAGGGCTATAGAAATTTGCTTCACTTGGACCTTGTTCAGACGTCACACTGCTACAGAAAGGAAGGTGCTTAAACAGAACTACAGAATTTTTAGTCTTCTGGAAAATCCTTGTTGAGCAACTGTTTTTGAGCCAGGCACCATTTTAAGCCTTTCACTAAAATGTTAATAAAATATCCAAAGACTCTGCTATTTGTGGAGCTGAGATTCTAACCAGAGGAGACACACAGTTAACAATAAGTGGACTTGATTGCACTTGGTCTTTGTAAAGACCATTTGTTGAATTGGTGGAACCCTGAATCAGTAAATGAGGGGGGATCTCAACACAGCACTTTCTACACCCCATCCTGCCAAGTCCTTGTACAGAGTACACTCTGCCCTTGGGCACTTTCTTCACTCTGCCAACTTTTCTAGGGATTGACCTATGCCTCACACCTTAGTCATCTTTTCACTGAGACAGGACTTCCTTAAGAACACAACATTTGGAAAGTCCCTTTCTTCACCCCTCTCTTCTTGTTTTTAATTGAGATGAAATTCACATAAGATTACCCACTTGAAAGTGTACAGTTCAGTGGCATCTAGTATATTTGCAGTGTTGTGCAAGCACCGCCTCTATCTAGTTCCAAAACAGTTTCATCACTCCCAAAGAAAACCCTGTATCCATTAAGGGGTCACTTCTCCCCCTCTCCTCCCTCCAGCCCCTGGAAACCACCAATCTGCTTTCTGTCTCTAAGGGTTTAACTTTTCTGGACATTTCATATAAATGGAAACATATAATATGTGGTCTTTTATGTCCAGCTTCTTTCATGAAACAGTGTTTCCAAAAACATTTAAGTGAAGCTGCAGATTTTAATTCTGCACAGTCAGAAAAGGAAGTGTAATGCCAGCTAGTTCTTATCTGATAGTAACAATCAAAGGCTTTTCTGATTTCTTCAGCTTCAGAAGGTGACATATACAATGATTGTCAGACTTCTATTTTCTAGGGCGAGTTTTCTTTGGATAAAGATCTAGAATAACACCTGAAACTAACACAACATTCTAAATCAACTATACTCCAGTAAAAATTTTTTTTAAAAATCCAGAATACAGGTGACAATGGTAATAGCTTTGATAGATCATTTCATAGCCTTACCTCAATTTCTGCCCTTACTGTCAATAAGAGCAAATGTTTCAGTAGGGAAGTTTAGTGAGATGTTTTCCTGCAGGGAGTGAGGATGGAGGGTCTCAGATGTGGAGAGCTTTGAGGTAGTCTTACTCTTCTATTTATGGAGAAATATCAATGGGCCCCTCAAGAATTCTTTTCAGTTTTAACTCCATCAATGCATTTTATTCCCAGACTTTGAGGTAGGTATTATTACACCCATTTTAAGGATGAAGAAACTGAGGCTTTAAGAAGATAAAGCTTTGTACAAATTTATACATCTTTCTGCTGACACCTGAGACTGAGTTTTTATACTCTAGAGAAAGTTCTAAAATAATGAGCAGTGTCATTTGCAGGAACTCTTAGTCATACCCTCACCAGAAGCCTAATGAACTTTCATTGAAAACCAACATGGGTCTGACATAAGATTTAGAGTTAGATGAGAGGGTGCCTGCCCCCACCTAGAGAAGGCTCTCAGTGACACTCAGCAAAGATGACCAGGCCAGGCTCAATTCAGCCAGGTATCCTCTGTGCCTCATACCGCTTTTCACAAACTCTGTGTGTGTGTGTGTGTGTGTGTGTGTGTGTGAGAGTGTGTGTGTGTGTGTATGTGTGAACTCCCTATTCTGTTTCAAGTGTATCAAATGCAGTGGTTCCTAATGAGAGCTATAGTAGCATTCTTTGTTTCCACGTGATGCTTTCATGATTGCTCTTGACAAAATGTTTGAGATGGCAGCTAACTGGCTTTAGAAGCACACACATACACACAGACCTTTAATATTACCCTTTGTTAACTCAAGAAATATATATAGTTCAGGAATATATATATATATATTCTTGAGTTTATCTCATGGTGGAAATATATAGCAGAAAACATCTATACTAATTAACTAAATAATTTCTTCTCTAATGAGGGATATCAAGAAAAAGTACAGGTGCTATGAATTGGTGTAACAGGGAAACCTAATCTAGACTGGGATGGGGCTAGAAGATTAGGGAAGAGCTTCTCAAGGAAATGATGTCAAACTGTGTATTCTTCCATATCTAAATGTATCTCTATATAGATATGAACAGATATTCATGAAAAATTAAAACATGATTATCTCCGGACAGTGAGCATTGGAATTATGTGGGATTATTCTTTTGCACACACACGCATACACACATATATAAAACAAAAGTTATTTTTTAAGGCATTTCCTATGCAGATAAGGTACATACACATTTGTTGAAAGTTAGGTTTAAGCACAATCAAATCAAAAACTGGTTTAATCTCTGCTGATTTTGTATCTTTGACTTTGTAACTTTTACTAAATAAGGAGCTATTTGATGTTCATAGAGAAACTTAGGAAATCTCAGATGTTTTATTTTTCCAAGAATTGGATTGCAAAATAGTTATTACAAACTCAAATAATGACGGTGTCTGCTGGACCCTAATTGAAGCCATCACACGGGGCTAATTTTCCTATAACACCAGGCAGTGAACCTCCTTTGTGATGAACTCACTCATGTCACAGCACCTTTGCTGTCTGGGTATGTGAAGAGGCTACTGGGCAGAATCTCCAGTACTCGGAAGCTTGCTGTCTTGTGGGAAAGACAAGCCAATCACATAAAAGCACATTCTGAGTGCACATGGGCTGCATTCCCTTATTCCTGCGAATAACCCAAAATGTCAGGCAGGACATTTTGACTGTGGTCATTTAACCTGTATGGTAATGAGGGCACATGAATCACCTTGTGGGGTAAGTTTAAAACGTAGAGGACTGTTCTCATGTGTAGATTCTAATGCAGAGGAGCAGAGCTGACATCTGAATTCCTAACATGGTTCTCCATTAGTGAATTCCAGTGAAGACCCCCTGAGAAATACTGACCTAGAGGACCTGTAGGTGGGCTTCAAGGAGCCTTGAATCCTCTAAAATTATGTATTAAATTGAGGTTGCGTGTAAATTTGTCTAGGGAACAGCCCATTCTGTTCATCATCTTCTCTAAAATCCACGTTGAAAATGGGTTACAAATCACCTCCTTGAAGAATATTGATTGCCGTGCACTTCTCAAGGGGCAGATGCTCATCAGGCATTTCACTTCACTCCAACAAAAACCTATGGACTAAATATTTTACAAATGACGAAACTGAAGCTCAGAGAAGTTAAATGTTCCCTCCACCTCCTCAACACCCCTGTACAATTCACCCATTTAAAGTGTATAGTTCAGGGAGGGTGGGAGGTAGACGCAAGAGGGAGGAGATATGGGGATATATGCATATCTATAGCTGATTCACTTTGTTATAAAGCAGAAACTAACACACCATTGTAAAGCAATTATACTCCAATAAAGATGTTAAAAAAAAATAGTGTGTAGTTCAGTAGTTTTTGTATATTCATGGAATTGTGCAGCCATCACTATAATCTAAATTTAGAACATTTTCATCACCTCACCAAAAAAAGCCTATACCCATTACCAATGAGTCCACATTTCCCCACCTCCAGCCCTAGGTAACCACTAATCTACTTTCTGTCTCTATATTCTGGACCTTGGATGTCAATGGAATCATGCAATATGTTGCCTTTTGTGACTGGCTTTTTTCCACTTAGCATAATATTTTCAAGGTTCATCCATGTTATACTATGTACCAGTACTTCACTCCTTTTTACAGGTGAATACTGTATAAAATATACATTGTATAGATGTATCACAATTTATCAGTTGATGGATATTTGGGTGACTTAAACTTCTTGGCTATTATAAATAATGCTGCTATCTACATTCGTGTACTAGTTTTTGTGTGGACATATGTTGTTATTTCTCTTGGGTATATACCTAGAATTGCTGGATCATATGGTAACTCTATGGTTTACATTTTGATGAACTGTCAAACTTTTCTACAAAGTGGCTATGCCACTTTACATTTCCAGCTGCAATGAATGTGGGCTCCAATTTCTCCACATCGTCCCTAGTACTTGTTACTGTCTGTCTTTTTGATTATAGCCATCCCACGGGGATGTGAAATGATATCACACTGTAGTTTTGATTTGCAACTCAGTAATGACTAATGATGTTGACATAATTTATGAGCCTATAGGCCATTTGTACATCTTCTGTGGAGATATGCCTATTCATATCCATTACCCATTTTTTGGCTTATTTGTCTTTTTTATTACTGAATTGTTAGTGTTCTTTATATATTCTGGATACAAGTCACTTATCAGATATATGATTTGCAATATTTCTCCTGTTCTTTGGTTGCCTTTTCACTTTCTTAATGATATCATTTGCAGTCCAAAACTTTTTAATTTTAATACAGTCCACTTTATCTATCTTCTTATCTTGTCACTTGTGCTTTTGGTATTATATCTATGAACCCATTGTTTAACCCAACGTCACAAAGATTTATTCTTATGTTTTCCTCTAACAATTTCATAGTTTTATACCTTTAGGTTATGTCAATTTCAAGATAATTTTGTTATATGGTGTGAGATAGGCACCCAACTTGATTTATTTGCATGTGGATACCCAGTTGTCCCAGAACCATTTGTTGAGGAGACTTCTTTCCCCATTGAGCTGCCTTGGCACCCTTGTCAAAAATCAATTGACAATAAATATAAGGGTTTATATATGAACTCTTAATTCTACTCCATCAATCCATATATCTATCCTTATGCCAGGACATTTTGAAACAAGAAAATATGTGTTCTAGCTTTATTCTTTTTTTTCAAGATTGCTTTGGCTATTTGAGGTCTCTTGCATTTCCATATAAATTTTAGGATCAGTTTTTACATTCGTGAGAAATAAAAAAGCCATGTAACTGCAAACCACATTTTATACTTTATCTCCCTCTTCTTTCTTGATATTAGACTCAGAATATATATGTCAGCAGACATATATACTATTCAAGATGCTGTGTTATTAAATAATGTTTCCATATTCAATTTTCACCAAACTATCATCAAACAAAAACTTAATTATAGCTGGCAAAGAAGGAAAATCCAAAATATCTGTAATATTATGGGCTTTCAAAGCTATGGGATCTTAATAACTTACTAAGTGTTGTGCTTCAAAGGCTTTTATACTGTTGATGACTGATTACTATATAAGAGTTAAGGTGACATGCTTAAAATATAACATTTGAGATAAAAAAAATCCACTGGTATATTGTTAAAATTTAACAATTTGTTTCTAAATGATGAGATGGGGATTCCATTCTGCTCTAGGTGAGCACTTTTCCATAAATAATATACTGTAGGTGAGAGAAGTATTCCTACCAATGAAAATTCATGTTGTATATAACTAAGACTCTTTTTTTTTTCTTCTAAACTATATTTTTCAGCATTCAAAAGGAGCCCAGAATCCTATGATTTTGAAAAATTACATAATAGGAAAGTTAAGGAGAAAGAATTGTAAATATAATACTTTTTCTAGTAATGGAGTGTCTTGTTTATTAAATTCATTTAAGCAATGCTAACTGAACGCATACCATCTGTGGCAACAAACAGACGAGGTCTCAGCTTCACGATGCTGACGGTCAAGTGCAGGAGACTTTCCTCCAAGCCTGCCAATTTAGTACTGTGACCCGTAAATTCCTTCCCAATCGTTCTGCATTTCTAGCAGTGTGGCCTTGGCCAACACATGTAACCTCTCTGGATCTTAATTTCCTCGCCTGTAAAATGTCTATAAGGTTAAAAAGATTAGATGATGTGAACAGAGCACTTAGTGTGCAGCAATGACATAGAGAAGAAGAATAGGTTATGTATGGAGCACAAATCTTATGAGCCCTTTCAGATTCCTTCAACTCCACCTATCTCCCAGGGCCCCAACTACTACTCCACCTATCAAGTACAGTCCCCTAAACTCTGCTTATCCCTGTCATCTGCCACCTAAGGCCACCCAGTAACTCACACTGAGTGTGTTGACTCAGCCTTGACCGACCACCCGCGCTCTTGGCATTTCTGGTTCTGATCATCATTTCTGGGTTTAGACAGAACGCCACATATCAGGGTTTGGAATCTAGCATCCCAAGAGGTTACTGAAAAGGCTAGATGACACAACCCAGAAGTACAGGGGCATTTCTCCTTGTGGGGAAAATTTTGACCATTGGAAAACATCCATTGGGAGGAGTCTAGGCAGATAAATCCTCTCTCCCTCCTCTTTCCTCAAAGGATCGTTTCTCCTTGCCACTCAACTGGAGAACATCCAAGTAGACAGATATGCCTGCTGAGCAACCCTCTGTGTCTTTTCATGACTTGTCATGGAGCAATAGACAGCATCATTTCTGATGGCTTGACATCCTTCCTTGCCAGGAATTCTCAGAGACACATTTCAGCAGAGTTCAGGTCTAAATTTTATTGCCATTACTTCCTTTCGTGGTGTAAGAATTTTTTTCATGTAGATTTTGAGTGAGAAATATCTAAGACCTATGACACAAACATTGATAAACTAGTAGAAAACTCATGCCTTGAACATAAGTTCCTGGAAGACTTTTGCAGATCAGGCTCTCTGGAAAAGTCGGAAATGATAACACTAGAAAGGAAACATTCCAGCTGTTCTGTCTTAAGGAGAAATCGTTTAACCTTTAAAACTCAAGCATCCTCATCTTCTTTTTCTTGCTCACTTCCCACATCCTATCTATCTCCCATGCTAGTCAATGGAACTTGTTAATATTTTTTTAACCATGTCCTTGATCTTTGTCCCATTATCAACTTATTCAGCCTCTACTCACCACATTTCCAGACAAAATCCTCAGAGTTGCTGGTTAGCCAGCCTCCAGTCTCACCCTACTTGAACCCATTTTCAAAATTGCCACCAGATCAGTCTTTCTTTTTTTTTAAACACTGTGTTTTTAATATCTATTTATTTCATTTAAAAATTTTCCTTATTTTTTTTTGGCTGCATCGGGTCTTAGTTGAGGCACACGGGATCTTCGTTGAGGCATGCAGGATCTTCTGTTACGGCGCGTGCTCTCTTCATTGCAGTGCTCGGGCTTCTCTCTGGTTGTGGAGTGAGGTTTTCTCTCTCTAGTTGTGGTGTGAGGGCTCCAGGGTGCATGGGCTCTGTACTTTGCAGCACACAGGCTCTCTCGTTGAGGCGCGGGAGCTCAACAATTGGTGGCACGCAGACTTAGTTGTCCCGCGGCATGTGGGATATTAGTTTCCCATCCAGGGATCGAACCCAAGTCCCCTGCACTGGAAGGCGGATTCTTTACCACTGGACCACCAGGGAAGTCCCCAGATCAGTCTTTCTAAAATATAAGGCAGATTGCTTTGCTCTTCTGCTCACAAATCCTCAATAATTCCTCACCGTCTTTTAGAGAAAGCCTTCAGGTTAAACTCATTGTGTGACCACCTGCCCACCAGTATGGAGTAATTACAGGAGTATGATAAATATTGAGGAGGGAAATACTAAGTGCTATGAGAACAGGGAAACAATCTTACACTCTGGTTGGAATAGTGGGCAACATTTTAAGAAATGTGTTGATATTTGAGCAATGTTTTTTTGGAAACTAGATTTAGAAAGTGTCCAACCATTGACTCTTTACTGTTCTTTCTCCTACATAAGGGTGTTCACTCTGGCAGATCACATCATTGTCCAGAGTGTTCCCCACTCCTCCCTGTGAAAGGGTGATGCATGCAGGCCCCAGTGTGGCTGGATATACAACTTCTGCTCCTTCTTAAAAGAGGATCATCCTTTCCTTCCCCATTTGAAATGTTGTCCGTCTGGGCCACGTGATTTCTTTGCCCAATGACGTGTGAGTGGAAATGTGTGCCTCTTCTGAGTAGCAGCTTTAAGAGCCCTAGTGTGGTTCCTTCATTTCCTTTTCGCCCTTTACTATGACATCATTATGCTGCAGATGGAGGCTGCTCTTTCATCTGGGTCCAGAGCAAGGATTATTTGGAGTAGAACTGCAGCTGACCTACAATGGACAAGTGAAAGGAGTGAGAAGTAAACTTTTGCTGTTATTAAGTCTCTGGGATTTGGGGGAGTTATTCCTGTAGTAAAACGTAGTCTAAGCTGATCCACATGTTCACGGACAAGGTGTTTCAGTTATCAATTGTTGTTTACAATCCACCCTAAAATTAATGGCTTAAGACAGCAATAATCATTTTGTTTGCTTACAAATCTACAACTTAGGTGGAGCTTGGGACTGGAGAGAGTTGAGTAGCATCTTTCTGTTCCCTGCAGTGTAAACTAGTGCAGTTCAGTGGCTGAGGGCTGGAACCGCAAGATGGCTCACTCGCTCCCTCTCTACCTCCTGTGTCTGGTGGTCGAGGCTGGCTGCCACCTGGGATCTCAGCTGGACTTTGGTCAGAACACCAACATGCAGTGTTTTGATTTACCTTCCTCACAGCATGGTCACTGGCTCTCAACAGCAAGCACTCCAAAAGAAGCAAGCAGAAGTTCCATCGCCTTTATAACCTAGCCTTAGCAATCATATAGAGTCATTTCTACAGCACACCTCATATCCTAAACAAAACAATAAACAAAACAAAACAAAAGATTTGTATTTGTCATACATAGTTCTCCACAGAAACAGAACCAACCAAGATCTATATAATAAGAGAGAGAGTTTTAAGGGATTGGCTCATGCAATCATGGGGCTGGCATGCCTGCAATTTGCAGGGCAGGTAGGCAGGAATCTACATTACAGTTTTGAATCTGAAGGTGGTCTAGAGGCAGAATTCTGTCAGATTTAAATCAGATGTTACAAATTCCCCAGGAGAAACACAGCTCTAACCACATGAGAGAGATTATCAGTTCTTTTTGTGATTCAACGACAACAACATATATTCATGGACACGAGTGAAAAGTAGCTATTTTACAAAAAATTTCATAGGGCAGAGGAGGTTAATAATGCACATTCAATTTAAGATACTCTAATTACAATGAAAAAAAATCAAATCAATTTAATGGGAAAGGAAAAATTCAGAATGTAGAGGTGAAAAAAATGATTTGAAAGAGTGAATAAAAGGAGAAGATGACAAATATTTGTCATTAAAATGACTTTAGAGTTGTGGTTAATATACTCAAAGATTAAATAGATTTATAGATTTATTTCATCCAATTAATTAATAAAACAACCTAGGAAGGGGTTATAGAGTATCATCTAACCATATCATGTGACAAATTTGAAAGAACCCAGAGGTCAGGGTTTTAAAACTAATCTCATAAAATGAGTATTAACTTGGAATCTCCCATTGCCTTCATAAAAACTCAAAAAGAATGTGTGTGTAGGTGGGTGGAGGGGGAGGGTGTTAGTGTTTCTGTCTGTGGCTCAGGAAGACTCATCTTAGAATTATGTAGCCTCCAATTCTTCATCCTGGTCCCAAGCTTTTGACTGATACATAATTGTATTCAAGTTATCAATTGTCAACCCAGAAACCAAAACCTAGTGCAAATTTTGAAGTATTTAACAAGAAAATTGAACATAAAAATTATAAATGCATTTAAAATGCTACATAATTTAATTTACTAAGTTTGTAGATAATTTAATATGTTTGAAATGAGGTTATCCAACGTTAATCAAAGCCTCTCCCAGAAATAATAGTTCTTGTTTTACATAACCTGTACTCAATTAGTAAATATACAAGATTGACAAAAGATGTATAAAGTCTTAAAGAAAACTAGGTTTCTAAATTTTTACTTTAATAAGTTAACCAGTACAATTGGAATCAAAGTAATATCGCACATGACTAAATTAAATGTATTAATAAAATATAGTGGATAAAGAGCTGAAATGTAGGACTAGCAGTGTTTGGAAGTTTCTTTTCTATTTCTACTTTATTCTCAGTACTGAAAATGTGTTTCTGGCACCACATTCTTCATTCCATTAATTAGTTTGAATCCCTCACCATTTTTTGAGTATAACTTATAATAATCCTAGTGGTAATAGTCTATTAAGTAGCTCTATACCAACAATGGCTTAGTTCTATATATAACCTCAGGTACTGGTCTGTATGAATTACAAAGAAGAAGCTCATAATTTTAATTGCCAAGGAACTTGCAAAATTATTTTTATGACAGAAAAGTTACATTGATTTGAGTCCTTTATCATTCTATTTCCTTTTTTAATTGGGAAGAAACTAGTAAACTATTCGGAGACAAATATTCTCTTTCATCAAGAAGTTTTCCATATTGTATTCTTCTGAGGGCCAAAGAATGTGTTAAGTAAGCTTAAGTTATCAGTAAGATCTCTAAATATGCATATAAACATATAAAGTTATATGCTAAAACTTTTAACTCTGAGTACTGTATTCTGTGTGATTAGCTTCCTATGCACTTTGTATTGTTAAAATTATCTCTCATAAATATATCTTACTTTTCTAATTAGAACAAATTTTTTTTAAATTTAAATGACGTATACAATGTTCTAAATACCAAATAAGATAGTCATACTTACATAAGAATATATGACCACAGGGAACCAACCGAAAGAGCTCTCCATGGCCGAAGCTGGAACAACCTGAGCAACAAAATAACATAGTATTGGATTATAACCCAAAGTATAAAATTAATATCCACAAGTCCATACTGATATAAACAAATGATTGACTAAATTAACAAGAAGGGAGAAGAGACAAGTCTCCATGCAGAAAAATTCCAAATAATTGATGCAGATACTCCCTAATCTCTATGTGTGAGCTGTTTAGGGTGACTTCCTTCCAAAGAGTAGGATATGGAAATGGAGGGGAAAGTTACAGTGGAGAAACTGGACAAACACTATCTTAGCCACATGATCAAGGTCAGCCTAAAGGTCATTAAGCATATTGACAGTGTGTAACCTTGGTACAATGTGATAAAAATGACACTTTACCTATGTGATCTTCCTTTCCCTAGCTCATAGCCCCAGTCTAATCTTGAGACAACATCAGACAAATCCCAACTGAGAGGTATCATACTTGAGTAATAGTTCTCAAAACCATCAAGAAAACAAAGAAAACTCTGAGAAGCTGCCACAGCCAAAAAGAGCCAATGGAGACATATGACTAAATGTAATGTGGTATCTTAGATGGGAAACTGGAACAGAATATAAACATTGGGTAAAAACTAAAGGAACCTGAATGAAAGGTGGACGTTAGTTAATAATAATGTATGAATGTTGCTTCATTAATTGTAACAAATGTACCATCTTATATAAGATATTAATAATAGAAGAGAGAGAGAGGTCAGCATTACAGTGGCATGAAATACTCCCTCTGTCTCTCCCCATCAATCTACAACCAGTAAAACATCCTTAATTCAATGATGGTTTCTCTTTCTAACACACCAGGATGCCAGAGAGTTACACATCTGTACATCTAAAGGTGGGGAGACTGGAACATATAGAAGGGACGAAACCAGGGGAACAGTGGAAGCAGTGCCTGTGATCCTGGACCCCCAGTCACGGTGGCTGAGCCAGCAGCCCCAAAGGATCTGGCAGCCGCAGGGAAGGCAGCATACACAACTCTGATGTCATGGCCACAGGAAACTGGGCAGCTGCGGCAGTGTGGCCTTTGGCCCTCTCCCTCCAGCCGTGAAGGTGACTGAGACTCTGGGCCTCTTGCCTACAGTGGCAGTGCCTGTGAACCCAGCAACCCCAGACACAGTAGAGACATCAACAACCCCAGCTCCTCCCCTCATCCCACCCCTCCCCCCATGGTTGTGGAGCCCACCACCAGGTGACCCTGGACATGGCAGAGACACCTGCTATCCCTATGCCCCAGGTGGCAACGCCAGTAACAACAGCGAAACCAACAGCAGCAAGGCACCAGCAACTGAGCCCAGAGGCACAAGCAACAACAACGAGGGTATAGGTGACACCTCTGGCAGAGGCAGTGGGGGGTGGAAAGCACTGATTCTCAAATACAGGCATACCTTGTTTATTGTGCTTTGCTTTATTGTGTTTTTTATAAGTTGAAGGTTTGTGGTAACCCTGCATTGTCAGATGATGGTTAGCATTTTTTAGCAACAAAGTATTTTTTAAATTAAGGTATGTACATTGCTTTTTAGACATAATGCTATTACACGCTTAACAGACTACACTACAGAGTAAACATAAATTTTATATGCACTGGGAAACCAAAAAATTCATGTGACTTGCTTTATTGCAATATTTGTTTTATCAGTAGTCTGGCACCGAACCCACAATATCTCAGAGGTATGCCTGTATAGCCAGAGGCAGCTCAGGTAAGAGGAACAAGAAACGTGTGCTATAGTGCCACTTACTGAAAAACAAATAAAGGCCTCAATTACTAAACTTGAATTGTTAGAATCTAGTAAAAAAAAAAGCTCTACCTAAAGGTGAATGGTGTTTGCTACTCCAAATGCACCAGCAGAGGAACAACGCATCAAGTACCATGAAAAACCATGCAAAATAGTATCACAAAACGAAAATGATAATTCTCCAGAAACCATACTTAAAGTCATGGAATACTGCAATCTAACTGATAGAGAATTCAAAATAGCTGTCATGAAGAAACTCAATGAGCTACAAGAAAACTCAGAGGCAGTTCAATGATCTCAGAAATAAAGTTAATAAACAGATGGACTACTTTACTAAAGAGATTTAAACTCTAAAAAAGAACTAAACAGAAAATCTGGAGCTAAAGAACTCAATAATGAAATACAGAACACATTAGAAAGCAATGGAAATAGAACAGACCATATGAAGGAGAGAATTAGTGAACTCGAAGATAGAAATTTAGAAATGATATAAGTAGAAGAGAAGAGAGAACTAAGATCTAAAAAAATGAAGAAATTCTATGAGGACTATCCAACTCTATGAGGAAGGGAAACATAAGGATAATGGGTATCCCAGAAAGAGAAGAGAGGGAGAAGGAAGCAGAGAGTTTATGTAAATAAATAATAGCTGAGAACTCCCCAAGTCTGGGGAAGGAACATATACAAGTCCATGAAGCTAAGGGAACACCTAATTACCTCAACAAAAAAAGGCTTTCTCAAAAACACATTATGTTAAAACTATCAAAAGTCAATGACAAAGAAAGAATTTTGAAGGCAGACAGGGAAAAAAGGCAGTAACCTGCAAAGGAAACCCCATTAGGCAATCAGCAGACTTCTCAGCAGAAACTTTACAGGCCAGGAGACAGTGGAATGACATACTTAAAACACTGAAAGATAAGAACTGTCTGCCGAGAATACTCTATCCAGCAAAGTTATCATTCAGATATAAAGGAGAAATATTTTTTTGGATCTGTCTCCTCAGGCAAGGGAAACAAAAACAAAACTAAACAAATGGAACTACATCAAACTAAAAAGCTTCTGCACAGCAGAGGAAACTATCAACAAAATGAAAAGACAACCTACTGAATGGGAGAAGATATTTGCACATCATATATCCAGTAAGGGGTTAATATTCAACTATGTAAAGAATTCAGACAACTTAATAACAAAAAAACAAACAACCCAATTAAAAATGGGCAGAAGATTTGAATAGACATTTTTCTAAAGAAGACATACAGATGGCCAACAGGCACATGAAAAGATGTTCAAAAGATGTTCAAAGATGTTACTGTATTAGGGAAATGCAAATCAAATCTATAATTAGAATTATAAAGGCTATTATCAAAAAGAATAGAAATAGCAAATGTTGGAGAGAATGTGGAGAAAAAAGCACAATTTTACACTGTTGCTGGGATTGTAAATTGGTACAGCCACTGTGGAAAACAGTATGGAGATTCCTCAAAAAATTAAGAATAGAACTACCATATGATCCAGCCAATTAATATCCACCTCTGGGTATTTATCTGAAGAATACAAAAACACTAGTTCAAAACAACATACACACCCCTATGTTCATTGCAGCATTGTTTACAATAGCCAAGAGATGGAAACAACTTAAGTGTCCATGGATAAATGAATACAGAAGATGTAGTTAGTACATACACACACACACACACACACACACACACACAGTAGAATACTACTCAGTGATAAAAAAGATAAAATCTTGCCATTTGCAAAAACGTGGATGGACCTTGAAAATATTATGCAAAATGAAATAAATCAGATGGAGAAAGACAAATACCATATGATTTCATTCGTATGTGAAATATAAAACAAATAAATAAATAAATGAACAAACAAAAACAAACACATAGACACAGAGAAAAGAGTAGTGGTTACCAGGGTGGGAGAGGTGGGAGGGGGAGGGCAAAATGGGTAAAGAAAGTCAATTGTTAACATGATGGGTGGAAAATGTATACAGAAGTTGAAATATAATGTTGTACACATGAAACATATAATGTTATAAACCAATGTTGCCTCAATAAAAAAATAGGGGAAACGGGGTGCTAGGTATATGGAAACGCCCTGTATCATCATCTCAATTTTTCTGTAAACCTCTAAATCTGTTCTAGAAAACAAAGTCCATTAAAAAAAAATTCACTGTCTTCCAAACACAAAACTTTCAAAAATGGAAACACTTCCATCAACTATTCTGATGGAAGTCCAGGTCCAACTGGAGAACTTATGTGCTATGATTTGAGAGTGACTCCCAGGAAGCCTGTGCCCCCAAACTATTATGCAACGAGCCAGTCACTTCATTTCTTGAGCTCCTAAGACCTTTTCTTAACTTGAGATATAAATACCTTGTGTGTTTGGAAGCCTTAGAGGGAGGTAGAGAAGAGGGATAGTGAAAAATGTGGAATTATACCATTTCTTTTTTTGTTCTCTGGGTGGTGGGTTTTACCTGTATCACAATTTGATTTCGTAAAACTGAAGTTAGAGCTTTGCCTTCTCCTCTACATTAAAACAGTTTTGTATCTGTCAGCCCAATCTAATCTTTTCCACCTTCCTCCTTCTTGCTGTGTTGGACTTAAGTTATCCTGGGTTTGCCTCATTTGTTGATGCTGGATGTTGGATTGTAGCTGTGAGCTGTATTCCTAGTGCCAAGAATTTGGGAGTACTGTAACTGGGTAAAACATTTGTTTCTATTTTGAAAAGTTTAAATGTAGTATAATGCGATATATATGGTACAGATAAATATAATACAATATTACACAGTGTGATACAATAATAAGACATTCATGTACTCACTACCTAAGTGTAACAAATAACAGTTCTCATAAGTGTTTCAAATATTTTAGTAAATAAAAAAATTAAAAATATATGTCCAGGAAAAAAACTATAAAAATACACAAAAATTCCACTCTAAGAATTCTGTATTGTACCTTGAATATAGTAGGAAGTTAAGATGTACAGCCTCAGCAAAAGAAAAATGAAAACTACAGTAAGCTCTGAGAAATAGGAAATTAATAGAAATCTGTACTCTTAAGAGGAGGGGGAAAATATCACATGAGTCTCCTCTTATAGTATAAGCAAGTAACTTACTTCAAAAGGATACAGAAGGGAAAAAAAGAAAAAAAAAGATACAGAAAGACTAAAACACAACCTTGAGTTTATCTTTCCTGGAAAAATACAATAATGTACACACACATACACACACACACACTAATTTGTCTCAGGGTTTTTTCTTTCTGGAACTTCCAAAATCACCAAGAGGTCAAATTTACTTTATTTCTAATTTCTTTGCCTCTTACTGTCTAAACAACCATCACCTTATCATCTGCTATCATATTCCTTGATTTAGACAGTTGAGTGATCTATTACATAACTCCATAATTAGTTCTTATCACTAATCATTTTGTTTATAATTTTATAACTTATCTCCCCAAGTGGACTGTAAATTCTTTTTTAAATTTATTTATTTATTTTATTTATGTTTGGCTGTGTTCAGTCTTCGTTGCTGTGCGCAGGTTTTCCCTAGTTGCAGCGAGCGGGGGCTACCCTTCGTTGTGGTGAGCGGGCTTCTCATTTCTGTGGCTTCTCTTGTTCTGGAGCACAGCCTCTAGGCGTGCAGGCTTCAGTAGTTGTGGCTCGTGGGCTCAGCAGTTGTGGCTCACAGGCTCTAGAGCACAGGTTCAGTAGTTGTGGCACGTGGGCTCAGTAGTTGTGGCTCACGGGCTCTAGAGCGCAGGCTCAGTAGTTGTGGTGCATGGGCTTAGTTGCTCCGAGGCATGTGGGATCTTCCCGGACCAGGGCTCAAACCCATGTCCCCTGCACTGGCAGGCAGATTCTTAACCACTGCGCCACCCGGGAAGTCCTGGACTGTAAATTCTTTAACAAGAGCTTGGTGTTATGATTTTGGAGTCCCCGAGCTCAGTAACTTGAGAAGTTGTGCAGCTTGTAAATCTTCAACAAGCACATGTTGCTTGCTTGAGTGAACTGGTATTTTTAATGTGTATAATTAGTGGTTTGTTTGCATTTTTCAACTTCATTGAAAACCTCAATGAAGGTTGCATTGTATAACCTTAGCAAATGCCCTCTATTCCTGAGACCATCACTAAATCCTATTAATATTTAAAAGCCGTCTCAAGTCTATACTTCTGTAAGAAGCCTTTTCAGGCCCTCCAAACCACAGACATGGACATTTTTAATCCATACTGTTCTTATAGGGGAATAACTCTTATATTTTAGTTTATATAGTACATTACACTTACATTTAAGTTATATTGTAACTTACATTTTCACGTTTATACTTGTGGCACATGCTCTGAGCAATTTGACTAGAGATCACAGAAAGTCTGCATCCTGAAGTCAGAGGCCAGACACTGACTGGTATAGGACCCTAATTGTACAGGTTCTATGATGCCATGCCTGGAGTGTGCGCCATAAACATCTGTGGAATAAATTAAATGACTTAAACCCTCCTGCTCTCAGTTTTTTCATCTATCCAACAGGTGTAATTGGATCTAACCTAGAAGAATTATTGTAAGGACTAAAAGACGCAATGTGTTCAATGTAATCATATATAACAGAAAATGTATATTTCAGGACATATCATTGGCATTTGCCTGCCTTTTGGTTTCCCATAGACTTAGTGTGTTTTCTTTACATTTTTTCTTTGCCTTTGAAGGAAAACAAACCCAATTCATTTTTTATTCCTTCTCTCACTGTACTCCACTTATTTCACTCACGGCACTAATTATGATGCATATTTTTTGGTGTGCCCAGCACCTTATTTTTAGTATCTTTCTCTAGACATCCAAGCACACCATGTATTGTTCACCTCTATGACCTATGTGTGCCTTACACTGAGCCTGACTACCTATTTGGACCTTCTTCCGAGGATTATCAAGTCTGAGCTGCATAACACAGGGTACACTCCTGGGTCACTTGTGTGAGTCACCCTCAGGACAAAAGGAAACAATCTCTGCTCCCACTCCAGCCCTAATAATGAGCTAGGAGAACAAATTGTCCTTTCCTCTGAGGGATGTTGGAGACACACCGGCAGGAATAGGTTGGAAATTCCTCCCTTGGGCTGGGAAGTGCATTGGCTCCTGAAGGTCTATTAACTCCTTCAGGACAAAATGACTCATTTCCTAAGGACTTTCTTAAGAAGGAATTTTCTAATATTCTAGTGCTTAAAAATATTCAAGTGTACAAAAATATTTGAGTGCATACATATCACCAAAGGAGTTTATTAAAAATGCAGATTTCCCAGGCCCCATCTGCTGGGAGACAAATTTGTTAGGGGTAGTGCCCAGAAATCTGCATTTATCAGTCACGACTCTCCCCCCTCCCCATTATATTGATGCAGGTGGTCCTCTGGCCCCAATTCAGGAAAGATTGCTAGGCTACCAAAATTTCTTTTCTCCAGATTGGTCAGCACCTTCCTTGGCAGGGCCAGGTTAGTCCAAAAGCCCTATATAATACCAACTGGGCTGATAGGATGATACCTTTACCGCTCATTTGGTTGCTTTGGCAACATGAATTCTAGTAGGAGCAGAAGCAATCAATGGAGTTAGTCATTTAGATACTCGGCAGTTTAAAAGATGAACTCAGGACCCCAAAATTCTGTCCAGTTCCAGATGACACACTCTTAGAGTGTTCTGGGATATGTCCAGAAAAAGATTAAGTTGGGGAAGAGTTTAAAAACCATGACATATGCGGGGTGGCTGAAAGACCTGAGGACGCTGAAGGCTTTGGGAAAGGAGCTGTCTTCAGATAGCTGTAACACTGCTGTCATAATTTGGGGTGAGTGGAGGGGCATTTATTCTGTGTGGCTCCAGAAGGCAAAATATATTTATCCCAGCAGATTATATCCTGATCTGTACCCCACCCCTCAGTGCATTCAACTCAATGATCTGTCTCACAGACATACCTGGGATCATGATTACATCAATTTAGAGCAAAAATAAATTTAAATAATGATCAAAATTTGATTAAATCTTTGAAGCTGAGAAAAATACTTTAGTCTCTAGTCACTGGAAATTGTCCTGGTACTTTCCTCATCCCATCTCCAGGTCTTTGCTCACTCCGTTTCCACTCTCTGAAGTGTCTTTTCTCTTACTTCTCTGCCTGGTGACCTCCTATTTATTGTTAAAATTAGACAACTCTTCTAGGAAGCCCTCCTTGATTTCCAGGCAAAGCTAATTCTCCATGGGTCTCTTGTGATTCTGCATGTCTTGTGAATGAGACACAAAGCGTCCTTTTGTTTCTGGCTGTCTTTTTAAGGATATTTATACAGCAAGCAGCCTTGGAAGATAGATACAATGTCTCCCTCTGAAGAGGAGGGAGTAGTACTTTCATACTAGATTCAGGTTCCCTAAACTCAAGGGGACCTCAGCTATGAAGCAAGCACCCAGATGGGTCTCTCCCAGTCACCTTTGTGGGAATTGCTGGGCAAGAGGAAGTGACACAAACATGAAATTCACAGTTTCCATGAAACTGTGTTAGACTAATTTGTTAGCTTGCAAGGAGGGTAAAAGCTCTGATCCATCACAGTTCTTGATAAGTGGCCTCCCTGTTAACTCTTTTTATCATAGTATTAGTCATCTCCAATACTCAGTTTATATTGTGATAGCCCCACTGGAAGTAAGTGACCTTTTTGTGTTTTTGCTTGTATATGTACCTCGTGTGATTCAGTGAAAGTATATAAATTAAAACAATTATCATTAGAGGAATTTGGTTGCCCTGAACTGAACTGAAGACTTAATATGTTGCACTGAATTGAATTCAATTACTATTATTTGCAAATCCTCCTGCTAGAGGAACTTTCTGAAGGAAAAAAAACTTCTTAGAAGAGAGAAGAGTAGAGGTGAAAGTGAGAGTGAAGTTATGAAAAAATCAGGAGCAATTTAAGGACACATTTTTAGGGCTGGGAGAAAAGTCCTCTCACAGGATGAGAAATGGGTTGGTTCAGGGAAACATTATTTAGACCCATCAGCCAAGGTGCCAATCAGGAGCTCTCTGCTAATACTTTTCAACTAATTTTTACCTCTAGTTGTTTCCTAATGGTCATTATCAGCAGCCTCCTATACCTTCCCTAATTTAACATCCTAAGCAATGGGAACATAGACTCAGAATCAGAAATATACTCCCCCCACCACACACATTCCTAATGAATATTGATAAACCATTCTAGCATTCTTTTCTTCTAAACTAGGAATCTGTTTCTCCACCTAGTTCTCCAGTTACCCATTACCAAACAAGAGGAATTGATACAGGCATTAAACCTATATGCCATTACAGACAAATCTCTCTGGAATGATTTTTCAGAATGGGATATAAATAAATGGTAGGGCTTCCCTGGTGGCGCAGTGGTTGAGAGTCTGCCTGCCAATGCAGGGGACACGGGTTCGAGCCCTGGTCTGGGAAGATCCCACATGCCACGGAGCGACTGGGCCCGTGAGCCACAATTACTGAGCCTGCGCGTCTGGAGCCTGTGCTCCGCAACAAGAGAGGCCGCGATAGTGAGAGGCCCGTGCACTGCGATGAAGAATGGCCCCCACTTGCCGCAACTGGAGAGAGCCCTCACACAGAAACGAAGACCCAACACAGCCATAAATACATAAATAAATAAATAAAATATTTTTAAAAAATTGTATCATTAAAAAAAATAAAAATTAAAAATAAATAAATAAATAAATGGTAAATCACTCCCAGAAGAGTAGTGCTGAACAAATGATAAGCCTTGTTATCCTAGCCCTGAAGAAGGGCAATCAGAAAAGTAACTTTTAGGCTCAAGAATCAAACTCCCGCAGAGATGAGCACCAGATTCTATACAAAACCAGACACACTTGACCACAGCAGTTGTAGGACTTCGGCTTGCCCACTTCCTTTGCCCTCTCCACTGCTTTTTCCTCCTCAAAGGAGGAGAGGCATAAAGAAGAGAGGAAGGGCGGGGGGGGAGGTTCCTATAGTGTGAGAAACACACCAGAGGAAAACTCGCTGTGAAGCAATGTCTTCTAAATGTCCTCTGGGGCACTGTGCATACCACTTCTGGAGCTTCTGAGGGCATTGGGGAAATGCACCAGATATCTCCGTGGGCAACTACCAAATGTGGTTTAATACCATTTGGTGTCAGCGAAGATAGGAGAAGTGGGGGATCTGGGTCGCCTGCCAGATATCCTCGGCGGCCTCCCACATCGTGCGTTCCTGCCCATCAGCACCACAGTCTTCCCATGCAGGAGCATGTGGTTTGGCTATGCCTGCTTGCAGCCCACATTTTCTGCTCCCACAGTGAAGCATTTTGGATAATCATCCAATACTTGGATGATCTTAAGGAAGCAGTTGGATTCCCAGGTCATGCTGTCTTCCCTGGGCAAAGTGGTGGTGCATCAGAGATTGTCATGTAGGGTGTAAAGATGATTTCATTCTCATGAGGACACCTGGCAAGAGGGACCCCAGCAGTTTCATAGAATCCTAGAGTCAGGCATTAAACCAAATATTTACTTATTTACAAGAATGTTTGCTCCAGTGTGATTCAGAATAGAGAAAGAATCCAAAGAAACCTGAAATTACCAATAATAATGGTTCTGTTAAATTGTTTATTTGATGCCAATATGTTGGAAGAGTACTATTTTTTTAAAGTCATGTTTAAATAGAAATTTATTCAAGTGAGAAAATATCTCTGAAATATGTTAGGAGACAAAGGAAGATACAAAAGATTGTATATAGCATGGGCCTCATTTTATGGCGTATATGGAAGATATTTACATGAAAATATTCACGGTGATTTTACCAGAAGGTAGAAATCATGAATGAATTGTTGATTTTCTCTCCCCTTTTTTGTAGTTGAACATTTTTTGTATATTGAATAATTATTATGTATATAATCAGAAAATTATACATTAATAAAATAGTGATAAATAAAAAATCAAATCTTGTGAGAAGGATGGTGTGGTCTTTTTGAGAAATATAAATAAGTTTGAGAGAAAGCGGAAAGCCTAAAAAACAGGTACTGAAATCATGTTAATGGATGAAATGACTCACTGTTGTAAAAATGTCACTTCTCCCCAAAGTGATCTATAAATTTAATGCAAATCCAATCAAACTCCAAGCAAGTTTGTGTGTGTGTGTACATGTAGAAATTAATAACATGTCTGTATAATTTATGTGAGAAATGAAAAGATCCAAGAATAACTAAGTCAATATTGCAGAAGAAACATAAACCTGAAGGTCTTAAACTACTAGATACAAAGACTTGTTATAGAGCAGTTAATCAGTTAAGCAGTTTCAGTGGGGCACTGGTGCAAGAACAGACAAATAGACCAGTGGAACAGAAAGGAGAGTCCAGAAACAAATCACATATGGTCACTTGATTACTGCAGTGCACTGGGGAAAGGTTGGTCTTAATAAATGATGCTGTGTCAAGTGGATATCTGTATGACAAAAAATTTCACCCCTACTTCTCACTGTAAAAAATTAATTCCAGATAGATAGATGTTATGACAGATAAAATAATTAAAGCTTCAAGCTTAAAGTATAGAAGACTGTCTTTATGACTTTGAAGTAGGCAAAGATTTCCTAAATAAAATACATTAAAAAGCACTGACCATAAAAAAAAAAAACCAGATACATTGGACTACATTATAATTTAAAATATCAGTTCATCAAAAGACATCACTAGTGAAAAGACGAGCTTCAGAATGGGAGAAGATATCTGCAAAACAGGTATCACAAAAGTGTTCATATACAGAATACCTATATTTTAAAAACTCATAGAAAGGGAAAAAAGTGAATAATGTAATAGGAAAAAGTGGACAAAAGACATGAAAAAATGCTTTTCAAAAGGAAATACTCAAATGGCCAATCAACATAAGAAACGGCGCTCAACTTTACAGGTTATTAGGGAAATGCTAATTAAAAACAATTTAAATACCAATTCACAATTACATGAATGGCTAAAATGAAAAAGACAAGGAAACCAACTCAAATGCACATCTAATCGAATGAATATATAAATTATGGTGTTTTCATACAACAACAGTGAAACAAGGCTACGTGCAACAATGTGTGATTTTCACAAATATAATATTGAACCAAAAAAGCCAGTATATACTGCATGATTCCAGTTATATATTAATTACAAAACAAGAAAAAGTCATCTATGTGCTATATAAGGATAGTGGTTAACCTTAGAAGGATACTGCCTGTGAAGACCATGAAGGTGTTGGTAATGTTTTATTTTTTGACTTGGATGCTGATTACATGGTATGTTCACTTATTAAAAGAAGTCCTTAAGCTGCACACTTGTATGTGTTGCGCTTTAATAAAATGTATACTTTAAGAAAAATTGCTAAAGAAACCATTTCTACGTCATATTAAGTTATTTGGTGGAAGGGTGTTAGAATATGATTTTTTTAAATAAAGATTAAAAGTAACCCACCCAACCTGGCCTCAAGTTTCTATGTGTGCTCAAGTCTTGAAACCTAGGCAGGACACAGGTTCCAAACATGTTTTCCTCTTTGAGTTTCCTGAGCTCTGACTGGCTCTTCCAGTAAGGTCTTGACTTGGCCCCTCTTGGCTGCTCTCTGATCTTTGCGCTCCGATTCACAGCTTCCTGCCAGCCTCCAACTCGGCTCAGCCCCACATGTGAGCCCAGCTCCTCACGCCATGGACTGGCTTCATTCATGTCCTGTCTATGACTCCATCTCCTTGATTTTCACCCCTACATCAGCAGTCTCTGATAAGCTTACAGCTTGAGTTTATCACTATTCAGATAAACACTGATAGGAAAAATAAAAATACTAAAGATTTATTTTACAGAAAACAACAGTTCTCTCTCTTTCTCTGTTCTGGCTTTTGTAAAGCTCTGAGAAACAAAAAGCGTAGAATCACCATCACAGAAAAAAGACAGTAAGGCAAGAGTTGTAAAATCAAATACCCAAAGGGACCAGGCAAATTAAAAATGATTAAATTTCTGTAAAAAAACTCATTTTCCTATTAAGAGAAAAACACATGCTCACTTCCATTTTTCTAAAATTATACAGCTCTCAGTCTAAATTTGTGGTACAGGGAAATACGCATTTACTATACATTTGAAGATTAACAGAGCAAATACAATCATTCAGGGCAACTCCTCTTAGGTCAGACATGTACTGTAGCAAAGTGTAGGGCTCATGCCTTGTCTAAAACAGGTAGTGAGTGATATTCTGATCCGCCATGTGATGCTGCAAGAAATATAGACATACTGCAAGAAGAGATAGAACCTATATTTTTAGGTAAAATCTCCCAATTCCTAAATTTTAATTAAAAATAAAAAAGACTGTGTAAAGTCAAATAAAAAGTGTTTGGGGGCTGGATTTGGCTAATGGATTGTTATTTTGTAACCCCCTCTTATGAGCTGGTTGCATATTCATTAAATTCATCCCTTCATTGAAGAAATTTCAGAGAAATACTCATGATGAAAATAACTAGAGATCTGGGTGCTGCATACAAGTTTTCGACTAAGCAAGGAAGGGTCAATGTCAAGCCTTCTTTCTCAGATCCAGAGACAGAACCAGGTTTAGGTAGGTAAGGCAGTTTATTCATTTATTCATTCACACAGTGAATAGTTAATGGGCAGCTACTCCCCAGATGTACTTCAATTTGGCTCAATTAGAATTATTTAATTATTTTGAAGTAGACAACCAAATATAAGCAAATATACAAACCAGAAAAACTTTTGGTCAAATGATAGGCCTGGATTTCAAATTCAGAAACCATGACCCCTCTCTGGGAAAGCTTTTTGGCATCAGCTTTTATGGTAGTTACTTAGAGGTTAGTCCTAGTCTAGAAGGACTCTAAAAGCCTCTTGAAGGCTGACCTTTCAAACCAAAGTCTAGCCATTGCTCAATTCAAATTCAAGACAGAGGGACTTCCCTGGTGGCGCAGTGGTTAAGAATCCGCCTGCTGGGCTTCCCTGGTGGCGCAGTGGTTGAGAGTCTGCCTGCCAATGCAGGGGACACGGGTTCGAGCCCTGGTCTGGGAGGATCCCACATGCCGCGGAGCGGCTGGGCCCGTGAGCCACAACTGCTGAGCCTGAGCGTCTGGAGCCTCTGCTCCGCAGCGGGAGAGGCCGCGATAGTGAGAGGCCCGCGCACCGCGATGAAGAGTGGCCCCCGCTCGCCGCAACTGGAGAAAGCCCTCGCACAGAAACGAAGACCCAACACAGCCAAACATAAACATAATAAATAAATAATAAATAAAAATTAAAAAAAAAAAAAAAAAAGAATCCGCCTGCTAATGCAGGGGACATGGGTTCGAGCCCTGGTCCGGGAAGATCCCACATGCCACGGAGCAACTAAGCCCGTGCGCCACAACTACTAAGCCTGCGCTCTAGAGCCCGCGAGCCACAGCTACTGAAGCCCCGTGCACCTAGAGCCCGTGCTCCTCAACAAGAGAAACCACCACAATGAGAAGCCCGCGCACCACAACAAAGAGTAGCCCCCGTTCGCCACAACCAAAGAAAGCCGCCCACGCACCGCAACGAAGACCCAACGCAGCCAAAAATAAGAAATATAAATAAATAAATAAATTTATTAAAAAAAAAAAATTCAAGACAGAGAAACAAAAGATAGAGAAAAGTTTCACTAGACACACAGTTAAATAAGTTAATTCATGCAGAATGATATTTCAAAGCGGAAATAGCAGTTAGAGCTACTATTCTAAGAGCTAAGGAGAGATCAAGAGCAAAATGACATATGTACCTAAGGGATCCTGCTGTTCCACTTCCCAGTTTTTTTGTTTGTTTCTTTTAAAGAAAAAGGCACAAAGAATAAAATGTCTGTCATCTCAATAGCCTTTTTTTCCCTCCTTTCTCTAATAGGAGGAGAGTTGAGGTCACTCCTCTTTTTTTTTTTTGTTATTGTTACTGTCTCTGGGGTCTAGTTTTTCCTTACATACACAGGCCAGTCTTTAATAAATATTTTGCTTCTCACAATACCACCCGAGGACTCAAACATTAATTAATTCAAATGACAGCAATTACTCTTTTATGTAACATCAGTTTTCCAAGCTACTCAGGGGCTTCCCAAAGAGGTTGCAGCTGCCAATTCAACCCTGATTGAACGCAGAGCCGAAGTGAATTCTTTCCTGGAACCAAAGGGCGACTTTCTGAACTTTGTTTACAGGATTTAATTTCTTCTCCCTTTAGTTCTAACAGAGCTTGTGACAAAGGAATATGAACACATTCTTTAGGAATTCCAAGGTCAAGACCATAGGACAAAAGGGGCCCCATGATTTGTTCCTTCTTAACATTTTGTGCAGAAGAGAAATGATTGTTAGATTCCCCTGCATTAAGGTAGTCAAAATCATGTCTGAGTCAGGAAAAGAACAAACAAAAAAAACCTTGCAATGGATTTTGTTTGCCTAGACCTCATCCTCAATAGAAAGGAATGGAAATGCTTGGCAAGTTCTGTCTGCCCATATTCCTTTCTCCATACCTGCTTCTTCTAGCCTAACATATGCTGATTTACGGGCATAGGATGGTGCCTTGGTGAGCCCAGCATAAGGCTTCTTGTCTCCTAGATTTCTCAGCAGTGACAGTCTCTAGGAGAAGACAATCTCTGAGGGTCACTAGTAGGATGGAAAAGTCTTACATTTGGAGTCAGAACTCTAGCTGGATGAGACAATTTCAATGGCTTCTGTTTTCTTCTTTGTATAATGGGAATAAATATCTATACCCATATCTGTAGTTGCAGTAAAAATTAAATGAAGAATATGAAATATCCAGAATGGTATCTTGTGCCAAGGAAGTTGAATTTGAACTCCTAAGAAAAATGGCATCTTGAACATCGATCACAATATTGTGTATTATTCACAAAACCCTAAGAGAATGGTCAACCTGAATTATTTATCAATATATGTCTCTTTTATTGGTTTGAAAAAGCCCAAAGACTCTAGAATTTTACTAAACTATTCACATATATTTTTCAGAAGAGACACAGTCTCCAAATTATGCTGCTAGGAACACTAGCACATAACAAATCAAACACATTTTTCCCCCACAAATGAACACATAAAAGTTTGCAATTCCAAATCCAACTATCCAGAAAATTAATATAAAGGTCAAAAGAGGACAATTTTTCTAGTTGAAAATCCTGTTTATTTTTTAATCTAAACATTTTACAAATCTAAAAAATAGGTTGGTTATATTTTAAATACTCACTTTTGGTTTATTTGGTTCTATTTGGTTAAAGGGTTATGGGATCTGGCCAGGCATTTTTCCCCCAGAATCAAGAGTCATTCTCCGAGGAAGATCAAACCCACTCAACTGTTTTGAAACACTGAACATCTGTACTATTCACCAGACTATGCAGGGAAACTGCATGGGTGTAATTTGCTTTTTTAAAAAATCTTTATTGACATAAAATGTACCTACAAAAAAGTGTGTACATCATAAGGGTATAGCTCAGCTGAATTTAATAAACTGATTGCAGCCAGCACCCAAATTAAAAAACAAAACAACACAACACCAGCAGGGGCTTCCCTGGTGGCGCAGTGGTTGAGAATCTGCCTGCCAATGCAGGGGACACGGGTTCCAGCCCTGGTCTGGGAAGATCCCACATGCCACGGAGCAACTAGGCCCGTGAGCCACAATTACTGAGCCTGCACGTCTGGAGCCTGCGCTCCGCAACAAGAGAGACCGCGGTAGTGAGAGGCCCGCACACCGCGATGAGGAGTGGCCCCCGCTTGCCACAACTAGAAAAAGCCCTCGCACAGAAACGAAGACCCAACACGGCCATAAATTAATTAATTAATTAAAAAAAAGAAAAAACACCAGCAACTCAGAAACCCCCTGGTGCCCCCCCCCCCCAGCTCTGCCCATCCAAGGGTAACCGGATAGCACACAGAAATTTTACCAGTTTTTATACATTATACAAAATGACTCATATAGTATATATGCTTTTTTTGGTCTGGCTTCTTTTACTCAACATTATGTTTGTGAGATTGATTCATATTTTTGCACGTACCCGTAGATCAATGTAGTATTTCATTGTGTGAATATATCACAGTTGGTTTGCCTACTGTGCTGATGGATATTTGGGGGTTTTTTTCCTTCCAGTTTTTGGCTTTTACAAATAGTGCTGTAAAAAGCTTTCTAGTGCTTGCCTTTTGGGGAGCATATGTATGTATTTCTGTTGGTTATATACCTAGAAGTAATATTTAAAAATTTAAAAATAAGCATATCTTTATCTTTGTAGATAATGCCAAACAGCCATACAAAATGGTGGTGCCAAAATCTACTCTCATCAGCAGTATATGGGAACTCTGATTGACCCACATCCTCATCAACACTTGGCATTGTCAGCCTTTTTATATTAGGCATTCTTCTGAGTGTGTAGTTATTATATGGAAATCACATGTGTATTTAGAAACAAATTTATTTCTATAAAGGAAAATAATATATCATCCTGGCCCTGAAGAAGTATAGTTGGAGAAGTAATTTTTAGGATCAAGAATCACACTTCCACAGAGATGAGCTGCCTACATATTCTTCACAAAGTACAGACACATTTGACCATAGTATAGTTGTGCACTATTGGTCATAGCTTACAGTTTTTGAGACCAAGGCTCAGATGTATTGAAGGCACAAATGAGCTGGGTACCTTTCCCAAAGTAATACTCTTCCTGTCCAGAAGTGGCACACTTAATGTTTGCTAGCAACTTTGTACATAGACGTTGGTCATTCCCAAGGGCAATGAACAAGAGTGAGTGGATGGATCACCACAAAGTCTTCAGGGAGATCAGAAAAGCTCAAATTTATGAGCTTTTCCAATGGTACCTCTATAAATTTATCATTACTTGATACAAGAATTGCTTTTACTATATTGAGGTACTTGTTAAGCATGGAGTCTGGAACCAGGTTGCGAGGATCTGACTCCTGATTCTCCTATTTACTAGCTGTCTCACCTTGCCCAAGTGTTTTAGCCTCCCTGTTCCCCAGTTTCCTCATATGTAAAATGTGGAAATAATAGTATATACTAACAGTGTAGTCATGAAGATTATGTGAGTTAAATGAGTTATATGAAGTGCTTAGAACAGTGCTTAGCACATGGTAGGCATTACGCAAATATTTGCCGTTATTTCATAGTATTATGTCATGAAACTGTGCCCCATCACCTAAGATAACCCTCCAATAGTTCTTAAAACCTGGCATCATACGTGGACAGATTCTCCTTCTAGAGTAGTCCATGGTCAAAGAGGAGAAGTTACCAGCCTTAGACCAAGTCAGGAGTCATGAATTATCAAGTTAACCATGCTGGTCAGTATGACTTTTGGGATCTCTTGCATCTGTTAGATTCTCTAGTTCTGAAAAGGGGCCAAGAAGTAAGTATTGAAATAAGAGATGTGGCTTAATATTTGAGCTTGCTAATCTTTTAATCTTGAAACTTGTTGCCTATTTCAAGGATGAAATAGGCAAGATAGAGAAGATCAATACCCTAAGTACCTTAGAGGAACTTATCCAGAAGTCAATCAAGAAATAAAAGTTAGTCTAGCTAAGAAGTTGTGTGTGTTGGGATGCATTGTTGATAATAATAAAAAACCAACTTAAAACTGCCCAATGATAAAGGAAAATTCAATGTGTGTGGATAGTCAGGTTTCAGGCACATTGTTTCAGCAATGCCTTCCTCCATGCCTTAAGATGACTGCCAGCAGAATCACGGCTATATGCTTTCTGGTTCACCTACAAAGACAGAGAGAGGCTCTCTTCCCAACATCATTACACCAAAGTCCTAGGCAGTACCACAACTGGACCTGAGAGATTGACTCTGAGGCAAGAGCTATGCTGAAGAGGATAGCAATGATCTAATTGATCTAGTACAACCAGAGTACAGTCTTGAATTTGGTATAATGTAAACCATCCCAAAATCTCAAAGCTGCCATGTTTGGGGAGGTGTGGAATAAATATGGGTATAGGTGGAGATAAAATGATGTTCACATAATCAAAGGAGGCCATATTATTAATTTGGACATGGGAATTGAGAAGGGAAGGTACCATGGAATCACATTATGGAAAAAGCAAGGAAATATCTTAGCAACAAGAAATAAAGAGAAGGGTAAGAATTGGAGTCCCATAAAGATCATACCTGAGGCCAGTTTTATTTAACCTGTTCATAAAATAATTTGGAGGAGAGAATGAAGATTGAAGAGTGGAGGAACCCTCCAATCTGCTGACTATGAACTTATTCTCGTTGTAAAACACATAGGTTGAGAATAAACTGTATGTAGAAAGACTGCTATATTGACGAGTAGGTAAAAAAATTGCAGATTTGTTTAAAAATGGGCATTGACTCTAACGCTAAGCATTAACTCTAATTGCTTTTGGAGTTAAATAAACATAACTCAAGGTATCCTGAGTATGCCAGACCCTTTCTAGGCTCTCTGCCTTTATACATAGAGTTCCCTGTGTCCAGAATGCCCTCCCCTCCACCTTTCCTCATAGAAAACTCTCATGCATCCTTTAACGCCCAATTTAAATGTCATCACTTATATAAAATCTTTTCCTGATTTTTTTCCCAAGAAGAAAGAGTCACTTCTGCCTCTGTTTCATAGCAATCTCTATATACCTCTAATATAGCACTTAATTTACTGTATTGAGATTGTTTATATAGTTGTCTCTGTGGCCTAGATTTGTACTATTACATGAGGCTACTTAAGTTAAATTAATTGAAGTTTAAACTTCAGTTCTTTAGTCATGCTTGTCCCATTTCAAGTGTTCAATAGCTTCATGTGTCTAGAGACTATTGTATCAGGCAGTGCAGAAAGTGCTACTGGATAGCTACTTCACTGCAGAAAGTGCTACTGGGTAGCACTTCTAGACTAAAAAATCCACAAGGGTGTTAGTATTCTTTTATTCATCTCTGTCTACACAAGGCTTAGTGCCACATCTTGCACATGGCATATTCCTGGCATATCCCTAATACATATCTGATTGATTGATTGATAATGAACATAACAATATTATTTAATATTGTTAAGTACTAAGTATATGCTAGGCACTGTGATAGTCTAAAAAAAAACAAGCTTTTATTTTGGAAAGATAAAGCCTGAGTACAGTATGACTTTGGTCTAAAACCATAATGGAAAAAATACTTTAAAAAAGAATGTATATATATATATGTATAACTGAATCACTTGGCTGTACAACAGAAACTAACACAACATTGTGAATCAACTATACTCTAATAAAAAAAAACTATAACAGACTAGATAATGAAGAGACTCTATTTCACTAAATAAATCTTCAAATATTAGCCCAAGGCTGTGTGAAATCAGAATTTCAAAGAACTATTTGTGAGCAACTCTGTGCACCAAAAAAGCCAGATGAAAGAACATGGATGATTCATTTGAAACTAACCACATCATTAGATAAATCACTCAAGACCTTGTCAAAGAGGAGAGTTAGACATTTTTTATAAGATATAATACTTACTGGTCATTTGGGACAAATAAAAGAAATGACAACTTGTCACAGCAGGCAGTATATACAAGGAGTCTGTTACACTCAAGGGATAGAAAAGAAAAGAAGAAACAAAGAATGAATTAATGAATAAGTAAATAGGTTTAAAAGTAGAAATACATTCAAAAATCACCCTTGGAAGATTGGAAAGTCTGGGGTATCCCTTGTACTTAGTATCTGGTCTACATTTAGGACTGGATGAATCAACACCTTCAACCATTGTGATACTCCTTTTTCTTCTTTCTTTTGCTTTCTTTTCCTTTTTCTTTCTCTCTTTTTGTCAGTATAAGATATTTAACATAGGCTATGTTAACTTTATATTTATTTATTTATTTATTTATTTCTCTATCTTTTTATTTTTGACATATAGTTGACTTACAATATTATATTAGTTTCAGGTGTACATATAGTGATTCAATATTTTTATAGATTACATACTATACAAAGCTCATACCGTATTATTGACTGTATTCCCTGTGCTTTACGTTACACCCCTGTGACTTATTTTTTTATAACGGTAGTTTGTACCTCTTAATCCCCTTCACCTATTTGATCCTCCTCCCTCCCCCTTGGCGACCATTAGTTGGTTCTCTGTATCTGTGAGCCTGTTTCTGTTTTGTTAAATCTGTTCATTTGTTTTGTGTTTTAGAATCCACCTATATGTGAAAATATACAGTATTTGTTTTTCTCAGTCTGACTTATTTCACGTAGCATAATACCTTCTAGGTCCATTTATTTTGTCATTTCTTTTGATTAATTCCAATGCAATCATTTAGAAGCTATATGACCCTGGTCTCCTTACCTGTAAAATGATGGCTATAATACCTCTCCACTGGGCTGTGAGGATTAAACATGAGTGTTATAAATGATTAAAACAACACCTTTTTTACTTTCGTAGGTAAGGAAAAATTGATAGTCTGGGTGGGTTGCTTCTGTTTGACAGTGCATAGGAATAATGTAGCTAAAATCTGCTTTGAATCCAAGCCTCAGAAAAGACAAATAATTTGCACAAGGGAAAACTCTTTGAAATGGTTAAAGAATGTAGCTTCAACACCTGCCTGGAAGTTGGAAATGCTCAACTTTAGAAAGGTTGGTCCCCAGATGACAGAAAGCTGATGAATTAGCACGAACTCATTCCCAGTCTAACAAAGACTCATTTGATTCTCATCAGACATTACTGTTTGACCAAAAGAGACTATTTCTTAATATTTTGATAATCATTCCATAACCTCATTAAGATTTTCTACTTTTACAAATAAAACTTCTAAATAATTCTGGAACCCTCCCCCTTCTTTAAATCTGCATTTGGTCAACTGTATTTGTTGACATAAAAAAAAAAAGGTTGGGGCTTCCCTGGTGGCGCAGTGGTTGAGAGTCTGCCTGCTAATGCAGGGGACACGGGTTCGAGCCCTGGTCTGGGAAGATCCCACATGCCGCGGAGCAACTAGGCCCGTGAGCCACAACTACTGAGCCTGCACATCTGGAGCCTGTGCTCCTCAACAAGAGAGGCCGCGATAGTGAGAGGCCCGCGCACCGCTATGAAGAGTGGCCCCCGCTCGCTGCAACTAGAGAAAGCCCTCGCACGAAAACGAAGACCCAGCACAGCCATAAATAAATAAATAAATAAATAAATAAATAAATAAATTTCTATATTAAAAAAGGGTCAATTTCTATCACAAATGATTCTAAAAAAATCTCAGTTACAGACCTTCCTGCTCTTAATTTGCTGATACAGTCAATGAAAAAAGCCTGATAAGTCTGATTAGAAGGTAAACCTTAAAGTGTGAAATAGATGCATCTCATGCAGTGTTCAAGAAAAAATTTACTGTTGCTTATTGAAAGAGATCCCTTCAAACATGTCTGAATTCTTAGGATGCACACGTAATGGGACTTCCCTGTGGGAAACTCAATAATTCACTTGTAATTTGTAAGTTCACTGAAGGTAAATTTGTTGAATGAGACTGAAAGTGCCACCATTTCAGTCTGAGCTGTTTTCGGCCATGATTAAACAAATCACCTTAGTAAATTTAACGCTAAGTTATTTAACCAGCAATTAAAAGACCAGTTGTAGACTCCATGTAGTATAGCTGCTTAAACAGCTGCACTACCTCACTGGTTATTTTCAGACCAGATTGCTTACATTTTAGTCTCATTTATAAACCTTTTTTAAGGTCTCAATTTGTATTAAAGACAACACTCATTCTATTTAGTACTCTAGCCAACAGAAGATATTGCAAGGATAGATTCAATTTCAGCTAAAAGGGCTTTAATTACTACATAAGGAATGACCATGTTGAGTGTACAATTTAAGCTTGAATTTTGTAGCCAAATTTCCATGAAAATCATGGGTAATATTAAAGCTGCAAATAAGTGCCAATTTTTCTTTATTGAGCCAATATTTAAAATTTGTTTTGAAGGCATCCATGTTTTGTTTTAAGCACCACTTCATCTGTCTTTGCAGCTGTTAATACAAGAATATAATTCATGACAAGATCCCTTTGGATCACTGTTCCTTCTATCCTTTCTCTTCTTACCTGTCTTTTTCTCCTACTGTCTCCTCCACCAGCCCCTCATAGCTTTTCTCATCTTCAGTATGTAGGATGGGTCCTACTTATTAGCATTTTCAAATTGATTAAAATAAAAGCCATCCATATTTCAAACAGTCTATGTTATAAACTGTCCACTCGAAAAGACTATGTTCAGGAAATGGAATGTTAGCTAAAATATAGTTTCATTAATATGCTATTCTTCATAGTTAGGATGAGAGCTAGGACTCTGGCCAGAATGTAAGCTCCCATGAGAACAAGGAGTTATTTCTTACTACTTAATAGATATTTGAATTTTCCCCTATAATTCAAATATTATTACTATGGACTTTAATGACTATACAGCAAACATTAACAAGTCATTCTGGAACATTCTATGTGCCAGGCAAAACATATTACATTTGTAAAATTACAATGATAATCCCTTTATGAGTGGAGGGACAATCCCAATATAAAGTTGGGGGCTGGCACATGTGGAAAGGAAACAAAGCTTGGGGGGATATGGTGGTCTATTTAATTTGGGTAAATATTTTCAAATTCACGAAGGAGAATATGGTACAACCTTGAAGGGCTGATGCCAATGTGAACAATTTGAATTCATCTAGGAACAACATAATATGACTCCAAGCAGTAAGCAACTCCAAGGTGAGTCTGGTAAGGTTCCAAGATTGGAGGTCGTAAGAACCAGTAAAGATATAGTGGAAAACAAAGGAGTAGGAAATGAAAGAGCAAGAGGCCCATTTTCCTAGATGGTTCTTTCTGAAAGGCTTCCCAAGGCTGGCTCGATCTCACCCTTCAGATGTCAGGCTTTGACCAGCTTTCCAGTCCAAGTTCTCCCTCCCCTCCCTCCATTGATCTTTGTCCTGTCACACTGTTTACATCAGCCATAGCACTCACCATGATGTGAATTTATTATTTACATGTCTTTTACTTCTCCTCACTGGGTTGTGAACTCCATGAGGGCAGTAACCCTGTCGATCTTTTTCATCACTCTAATCCTCAGAAAGGTACCCAGCACATAATTGTTGAATGATAGATTGATTAGTTGACTGAAGGAATGAAAAACTGAAAGAACTGATTTGCTTCAGGGGAGAAGCAACAGAACATAATGAATGAGGTACTGGTACGAAAACAGAAATATAGATCAATGGCACAGGATAGAAAGCCCAGAGATAAACCCACGCACCTATGGTCAACTAATCTATGACAAAGGAGGCAAGGATATACAGTGGAGAAAAGACAGTCTCTTCAATAAGTGGTGCTGGGAAAACTGGACAGCTACATGGAAAAGAATGAAATGAGAACACTCCCTAACACCATACACAAAAATAAACTCAAAATGGATTAAAGACTTAAATGTAAGACCGGACACTATAAAACTCTTAGAGGAAAACATAGGAAGAACACTCTTTGACATAAATCACAGAAAGATCTTTTTTGACCCACCTTCTAGAGTAATGGAAATAAAAACAAAAATAAACAAATGGGACCTAATGAAACTTAAAAGCTTCTGCACAGTAAAGGAAACCATAAACAAGATGAAAAGACAACCCTCAGAACGGGAGAAAATAATTGCAAACAAATCAATGGACAAAGGATTAACCTCCAAAATATACAAACAGCTCATGCAGCTCAATATCAAAAAAACAAACAACCCAATCCAAAAATGGGCAGAAGACCTTAATAGACATTTCTCCAAAGAAGACATACAGATGGCCAAGAAGCACACAAAAGCTGCTCAACATCACTAATTATCAGAGAAATGCAAATCAAAACTACAATGAGGTATCACCTCACACCAGTTAGAATGGGCATCATCAGAAAATCTACAAACAACAAATGCTGGAGAGGGTGTGGAGAAAAGGGAACCCTCTTGCACTGTTGGTGGGAATGTAAATTGATACAGCCACTATGGAGAACAGTATGGAGGTTCCTTAAAAAACTAAAAATAGAATTACCATATGACCCAGCAATCCCACTACTGGGCATATACCCAGAGAAAACCATAATTCAAAAAGACACATGCACCCCAATGTTCATTGCAGCACTATTTACAATAGCCAGGTCATGGAAGCAACCTAAATGCCCATCGACAGAGGAATGGATAAAGAAGTTGTGGTACATATATACAATGGAATATCACTCAGCCATAAAAAGGAACAAAATCGGGTCATTTGTAGAGACTTGGATGGACCTAGAGACTATCATAAAGAGTGAAGTAAGTCAGAAAGGGAAAAACAAATATTGTATATTAACACGTATATGTGGAATCTAGAAAAATGGTACAGATGAAACTGTTTGCAAGGCAAATTAGAGACACAGTCGTAGAGAACAAACGTATGGACACCAAGGGGGAAAGGGGAGGATGGGATGCATTGGGAGATTGGGATTAACATATATACACTAATATATATAAAATAGATAACTAATGGGAACCTGCTGTATAGCACAGGGGACTCCACTTCGCTGTACAGTAGAAACTAACACAACATTGTAAAACAAATATACCCCAATCAAAAAAAACAAAGAAAGAACATAATGGATGAGATAGCAGACTGGAAGATTTGTATTCAGATTTGGGCTCCAACAAGTACTGGCTATGTGTGATCAAGTGACTCAGTTTCTCTGACCCTCCATTGCCTCATCTATAAATTGGGTACTCTTTTCAGTGGTTGTGAAGATAAAGGAGATATTTTATGTGACGTGATGATCATAGTATTTGTATTAGTTACCTCTTGCTGTGTAACAAATTACAGTTGACTCTTGAATAACACAGGTTTGAACTGCGTGAGTCCCCTTATACATGGATTTTTCCCCCCACTAAATATGTGCTACAGCACCACACGATCCGTGGATATGGAAGAACCACGGAAAAGGAGGACTATTAGTTATACTCGGATTTTCCAATGAGAAGAAAGTAGATGCCACTAACCCCCAGTGATGTTCCAGGGTCACTGTACCCCAAAACATGACAACTGGAAACAAGGAACGTATATTATTTCGCCAGTTCTGTGGGTCAGGAATCTGGGAAGTGCTAAGCCAGGTCTCTTACAAGGCTGCGACTGAGATGTTAGCAAAGGCTGCAACCACCTCCAGGCTCATCTTGGGGGATCCACTTCCAGGCTCACCCATGAGCCTCTCTGAGGGCTGTCTCATAACGTGGCAGCTGGCATCTCCCACAGTGAGCAATCCAAGAGAAAGCTAGAGAGAGCTCAGGACAAGTCACAGTCTTTTTATAATCTAATTTCAGAAGTGATATTCCATCACTTAGCCATATTCTGTTTGTTAGAAGTGAGTTATTGGGTCCATCTCACACTCAAGAGGAGGAGATTTCATAAAGGCATAAAGATGGGGAGGCAGGGATCAGTGGGGCCATCTTAGAGGCTGCCTACCACAGTGCCTGAATATGGTAATAATAATAATACGCTAACATTAAACTTGGTTTACTGCCTGCCAGCAAAATACTTTATATGTATTATGTACTCAATTCTCACACAGTACTGTGAGGGAAATAGAATTATTAGCCTCATTTAATAGATGAGGAAACTGTGGCAGGGTCCCAACATTACTGTGTAGCTTCCTCAGGCCTTGAAACATGATAATCTGAACCCAAGACCATGATCTTAACCTCCAGTGCTAAACTCTTCCAGAGAAGAGTTTAATGAATGGTAGCTATTGTCATTAAATTCAAGGACAGCAAATGTTACAGATCATTCAAAGAGCAGAATAGGGGAAAGACCCAGAAGGTGGGTAGCTGGACTCAAGAAACTGAAAAAAAGGAAATGAAATGTCACATCTGGGAGAAAACACAATGATTTCTTGTGGGTTAAGTCCAAGGGTTAGGGCCATCAGGAGAGCATCTTGGTGGTTAAAAGGCATGGGTCTGACTCAAATAAAAAAGAGCCTTGCCAAAGATAGCATCATAGCCTTATCATATGGGACAGCATCGCAGGCACAGGTGCCTGGGCAAGATTTTTAGAACCTTAAACATTTGCCACAATATCATGATTTTTTTTCCCTAATGCGGGGGCATTCAGGGTAAAAGTCTTGGCCTGGGACTTCCAGACTAAGTTATTGTTTGGGGCTAGAGGAAAAAAAAAAGAATATTTACTGAAATGACATGTACCCTTTCATCTGTTTCCCTAAATTTAAAAATATTGTTTCAAAAAAGATACATGATTCAAGAGCCAAGTTTGCATCACATCCCTGGAAAGGAAATAGCGACTCTGCACATGACACCTGGCAAACTGTCTCACGATTCAGAACCTTGGGAACACTTGCTATGATCTTACTTCTCCCTTCTAAGCTAAACACATGGTCAAAACATTTGGTTAGAGGGCAGGAAACAGCAGATAAAGGTAATTTCGTTTGGATTCATGCTTGCTAGTTACATCCAAAAAGTTTCAAAGGAAGCCACAGCTGGTGTTCAGATAATCATCCAGTAGTGCTAGCAAAGCCATAGAAAAAAGGGACATGGGCCAATGAATTTTTCAAGGAAAGAGAAGAAAACGATTCCTTGATCACTATCTAACTCTGGCCAGCATGTGATGCAGAGAAGTATGAATAACATGTAAAAAGTTCTTTTGCAAACTGTGTGTCACTTTAAGAAATGCAGTGCGAAATTTTTCAGTTGGAGAATAAATTATTTTGAGGGTGACTCTCTACTGCATTCATAAGCATTGTTTCATTTGGGAAAGGATTCTGCGAAGACTTCAGAGCTTCTGTTTTTCAGAAGTTTGCTTGGAATTGTGGCATTGCAACTTTTTGGAGCTGGAGAGGACGGTGGAGGTCAGAGTAGATCTGGAAGTGTTGTTTGAGGGATAGTGACCAGGGAAGGAGATCACACGTAGATGACTAGTAAAATTAAGTTCTCCCTTATATTTCTGAATGGGACAAGGATGGACTGAATGTATCGTGGGATTTGCTTCTTTCCCTAATGAATGGTTGTGGTTTGGAAGAAAGATGCACAAGAAAAGCCTCTTTCAGGAGTTCTCACGGTGTATTTATTGCATTTCCCTTGTCCCAAAGCAGTTTCAGTGAAGCTCTTTATACCTCAAGAGAATCTGAGCCAAAATTCTTGTAAAGGAGTGGGATCTCAGAGGTATCGAAAACTATGGAACTCTATGGTGTTCTTTGAGTACTATTATATCACTAGTCCACACTTCAACACCTAAGTCAGGATAAAACATCTAAACATAAACCCTTTGAAGGCAGAGTTCAGTCTGCGTCATCTTTGCATTCCCTGCTCTGCCCAAGGTGCTCAGTGAGTTGCCATGAATGTTGAACGGTAATTGATAACATTGATAACATGTAGTATGGCGCAGTGAAGTCTCCGATCAGCACGTTCACGTCCTGATACCTACACCCTCCACTTCTCACAACCAGAGCAAATCATACCCAAATTCAGGGGTCAGAAGCATCCAGGGAAGGTTCTTTGGGAATCCTGGTTCATTCATGAAAGCGTGTGTCTATTATTTAATTAAGTAATTTATTTGTTGAGCATCTTCGTGTTAGTCAGTATCCCAGGTGTGGAGGATCAAAAGATAAACAAGGCACAACATCTTTGCAAAAAGGGCATTTTCCTTTTACACTAAAAACATGACTCATTTCATAACATTTCTGTGTACCTTTTACTTGCCAGGAATATATCTGTTCCTTACAGCTCTGTACCTCTAGAGTCAAACAAACAAAAAGCCCTCAGAGCCTATCACTTACCTATGTAGAGAGTATGTCTTACCTTTGCAAATGAAGTTGAGCACACATAAATAGGCAGCTGCAGCAAAACGGAGATGATAAATACAGCCACTTTTCAAAAAAGGCTTGAAGACTGAAACTCCAAATCTATTTTCTCACTTGCTAGACACATAAACGTGGGCAAGTCATCTGTAAAAGGAGTGAATGAAATTTGCCCCACATTTTAGAGTCTCAGCACTCAGACTATAGTAAATGAACAATAACTATTTCTTAAATAGATTACTGAATAAATATTTATCTCATCTACGTTATAAAATGTCTTCTTATTCTGTTAGACTATAAAAAGCCCTGGGAGATCATCCTTTGGAATAACGCACGTGAAACTGCTTTCACACCACAAATACTTTTTGAGCACCTATTATATGCTGGAGCCTGCGCTGGGCTCTGTGGATCCAGTGGTGAGCAGACAAACTCACTTTGGAGGAAGGCAAATTATGAGGTTATTTCCGAAATGTAAGTAATATCTGGAGCATTGTCACTTATTTTAAAAAGACAACAAATGATATGCAGTCTGGCTCTGGAATTGCATTATCACTTTTCCTCATGAGTGGGAAATAGTGGGAGATCCAACTTTGGAAATGATCCCTTTTTCACCTGTAATAATTCTGCTTCTCTCTTTCTTCTAATCCTCTTTGTATTTTCTCTATACATATTTTTGGTCAAGTCATGTGCATTGAAATAATTCTTTTCAAGGATAACATTCAAATATGTTTTACAACCAGCATAGTTCAGGCAACAACCTGACACAGGTCATGGTGCTGAAGCCCAGATCTGGGTGTCCCTTGTTATTCTGGATGTAATCTCTTTAGACACTGGATTATGAAGAAATTCTGAGAAAGTCCTTGGGGGAGGGGGGTGCTGCAGTGGCGGGATGATGGGAGGATTCAGGTTCAGGACAGTATTTACCTACCCAAGCTATAAAGGTAGTATTTCAACACTTCCACAAATGACACAGCCATGCCAGATGCGAAATAAAGCATCTGCGTACTTAGTGTCTGGCTACAGCAGAGTTTCATGTGATGCTAAGCTCTAAGAATGTTTATTCTGCTTCCATATACTCTGCAAAATGAAAATGATCACCATTATACCACATTTCAAAGCAGCCATGCGTGGACTTGCATACAAGCTCTTGGCTTTTTATTAAAATGGCAACTTCTAGTTTGTGCCATACCTAAAATTGGGTAGAAATCACAGAGTCTTTGCTGTTTCCCATTTTCCCTGGAAATATTAGTTTAAACGTTTTATGCCTACTTTCATATTGGTTACACCCATGACCAAGTCACATGGATTTCCCAAAACGGCAAGTTGTGCACTAAAAGTTCTAGGAAGCTGACATTTCAGTTACTGTTATACCTTGCTTATGTAAATTGTTATTGATTTTAAAAAATAGTCTGGGTTGCTTCTGGTTGTTTAGAGTAGGAGGAAGAATGAAGGAAAACAGGGAATAACTTTGTTCGCCTTTAGTTCAAAAGAGGAGGCTCAATTCTCTGTAAAGCATTGGGGAATAGCAGAGTATTCAAGGGGAGGCCCCCTTGGAAGGTGGCTGTTCCTGAGACTTAGAGAAAAGACAGACACCAACGGCAATAAGGCCTCTCCATGAAGGTAAGCAGCCTGGTGGGTGGTGGAGGGAAAGTCCGCTGAGTACTCAACTGAGAAAGAACAGGAGGATGAGAAATAATTCTGAGGAAAACTAGTGCAGAAAATGATCTTGTTTCACTTGGACTTCTGGTTTTGTTCCACATTAATGGTCAGTTGTAATATTGATTCATTAAGCACAATGAAAAGGTTTTTGTGATGCTGATGAAATGAAGTAAGTGGGAATTTTGACCTATTGAAATAAAGCGATTGCTCCTTTCTCTCTCCCTCTGCCCTTCTGTGGTTTTCTTCCTTCTTCTCTCCCCACTCCCTGCCTCCTCTTACCCTTCTTCTTTCCCTTTTTCGTCTTTCTTCTCCCTCCTTTCTCTTTCCTCTGAAGGAAGGAAAGGGCTGTGTTCAGTTGACTCCCACCAGGCTTAACTCACCAGTCCATCTGTGTTCTCTAGAAATTAAATCTCATTGGGAGCCAATGTGTCTCTACCACAGGTAACGAATGCCTTTGAACAGATAAACTGTAATATTTGGAAAGACTTTCCCATTTGCCAGCTCTACCTATGCCCCATTCCCCACCTCCTACCCCAACACACACGCGAAGACAACCTTCGAGTATAAAGTTAGGCTAAGAAGAAATCCATGACCTGCTGATTTTTAGATTATAACAGATCATCAATGCGTTCACCATTGTTTTCCCACTTTCTAGTGTAATACCTATCATAGAGGAGGCATCCAGAGAAAAAAACTCTTGGATAAATTATGACAAATTCATAAATATAGTCCAAATATAGAGATTCTAAATGTGGACTTTTTGCAGTGTCACATTTTCTTGGAGTAGCTTTGGTTTCCTGGGCAGTTTCTCAACAAGGTTAATTGCCTTTATCAAGTTTTATCTTTCACCCCATCACCATTTTCATAACAGATCATTTATTTGTTGACAAGAGTTAATAGTGATGAGTAGTGAGCAGAGAGTCAGATTCATTCATTTTTCTTTCCAACAAGCATTTATCATATCAAACACTGTGTTGGGTGCCAGGGATACAACTGTAAACACGATAGAGTCCGTTTGTGCCCTGGAAGAACTTACCTTCTATTGGATACTTAAGCTGCTCAGATTGTGAAATGGGCCAGACTCTCCAGAGCTGAGTGACCATATTATTCAAAATTTTCATTACTACACGTTGTGGATAGTCATTGTCTCTGGCTGAAACCAGAGGTGAAAGTCATGACCGCTAAACTTAGACTACATGCACATCTAAGCAATTAGTACATCTAAAACATCTAGGAAGATGGTCTTCTCTTCCTCCCAGAATCAATGTCACTTCCTTATATTGGGGAGGTGCATCTTAACTTTTTAGCCCCTAAAAAATAATTTAAAGCTTATAATTTACTCCGTTTTTTCCTATAGCAATAATTAAAGAAAACCCCACAGTTCAGACACTGACCTATATTCAGTAGTGTGCATGCTATGACTTATTTTTCCCAGGAGTGGACATAAATTTACACTCTTTTTTACCACACTCATAGGTTCAGTTTTCTCTGTTAAACAATAGCTAACATGTGAAAGTCAGTTCATGGGTATGGTTCATGGCCTGGAACATGGTCAAGGAGCTGCCCCCATGGAGCTGAAAATGATTTGTGGTGGGCCTGGAACCACAGTTCAATCTATTCCTGGGCCCACCCCAGGGCAGGCCTTGCCCATGGAACTGTCTGTGTGTGCAACACACAAGGAGGAATTGAGACAGGCTGGCACCTGAGACCTGGGACCCTTTGCTGCAATGCTTGCACCTGGACAAATATCTCCTCAAGCTACAAAATACAAAGACACTATAAGGCACTAAAAATAACTGCGTGCATGCGCAGTTGGGGCAAATTCTGGACAAAAGGTACACAAAGACCAGAAAACCCAACTGCCACTTCTGAAGAGGTGGGAGCAAAAACCGAGCGTTGGGAGCAAAAGCAGGGTACTGCGCATGCCCCCTGCACTCAACACCACCAGAGGGGTGGGCAGACCACCTAAGCCCCGCCTCCGGCCCCACCCCTGGACACACCCCTACCATCACCCCCAGTGAGGAACCAGCTCGACCCACCCACCTCGGGGAGTGAGCAAGGGAACCTGTTACTTGTTTTTGCTCTCTTCGGTGGCTGCAGGAGCCCCAGTAAAGCCTTGGCTGAATTTCTTGTCTGGCCTCTAGTCAATTTCTATTGATTGGGGAAGGGCAAGAACCCTGGTTGGCATCAGAATGGCTCCAGGTCTGACCAAAACAAACAAATGATCGAAAATCATTAGGGCTAGATTTTTTTATGAAATCATTGGATTGGTTACACCCATGTAATATGTAATAATAATAATAATAATAATAATAATAATAATGTAAAATAATAATAATAATAAAAATAATAATGTAATAATAATATGTAATATGCCATTGGACCGAAAAAGGACATCCAAGATCAAGAAGCTGGGACCATCGAGGCCAAAAATTTTAAATAAATAAATAATAAGGGGGAGGGGGCACAAGGGAAAGTCTCCAAAAGCAGAGCTGGGAACCAATCCTGCCAACAAAAAGTGGCCCGGGTGCATCGATGCAAAGTCAGAAGTACTAACGTCCTATCTTCTCCCCTTCCTAAAGTAAGTTATACCCTTTTGGAATTCATCCATTTCATTAAAAGTTATCTGTTTTACCTGTAAAAAAATAAATAAATAAAAAATTAAAAAATAAAGTAAGTTATACCCACTGTAATCATGAAGAAGGCTCTTAATACATTTTTGTCCCTTTTTCTTGAGCTCTGAATATAATTTGAAATAGTGGTAAAAGGACAGAATAATCTGAATAATTGTGACTATCCATGGGGTGGAGCTCAATAGTGAGTGCTCTCAACCATCCAGATGCTTAAATAAATCTAGATTTTATTTTCCATGCCAAGAAAATATCGAGATGATTTAGTGCATTTTCCATTTTCCCTCTATATGTGTGGAATCATGTAAACATTATTTGAGCAGATTAATCAAATTCTTTTTGAAGAAATGGGAAAAAAATGTATCCCCCTTCATCAAGAGTCCCAAGATGTCTAACCTCTAAGCCTAATTTTAAATTTAACTTTAATTTCCAAGTCCCCAGGGAAAAGTCTACTCCAAATAAATTTGTTCAAAAAATGTCTTCTGACATTCCATCCATTTAGAGAGGCTTATGAGGAAGCTTGATGAGCAAGCTTTAAATAGACAAGGCACCTTCATTCTCTGACAAAGACCCAAATCAACGAACCACCAAATCGATAAATAAAAAGGAAGATAAATCTGCATTAGGTGAATCAGCAGCCCCTAGTCTTATACTTGAGTGTGCCTGTTAATCTTGAAGCTTGACCTAATATGTAGCACGGGGTGAGCGTTAGGAGACTAAGTTAAAAACATCATTGTGAATGTTTCCTGGCTCCCTCAGTAATATTCCAGTTGGGTTTCTCGCATGCCTCTCTTATAGCACATGTCACTTTGTCTTATAGCTATTTGCACATGTGGCAGAAATTTATTCCAAAGTACTTAATAGATGTATTTCCCACTTCCTACACCTCCTCCCCCTCAAAGTCTGAGGTTGGCCCAGCCCTTTCCTTGTTCAGGAAACCATTTATGTGTCAGCCATTGCCTGAGGGGAAGGTCTCAGGCCATAACCACAAAAGAAGCGTCTCTTGGGCTATGAACTTAAAAACTGAGAGGAAGCGGTGAAACTGAAAGATTTGGAAATAGAGGAATTGTTTTCTCCTTCTCCTATAATCTCCCAGACCAAGAAAATACTCTATGGACTGGGGAAAGAGGAGAGGAAAGACATGCTAGGAAATGAGAATAAAGGAATAAATAGAGAAGAGTGAGGTCAACATGAGACATAATTCACCACCATATGGGGAGAAAAGGAACTGGCAGAGGGACTAATGGTCTCGATTAAAGTGGTGTCATGTGAGTCAGGGAGTGAAAGGAAAAGGAGGCTGTGATCAGAGAATGGCACACTCATTTCTGCCATAGAACATTCCCAATTGGTGTAAAGGGCAGGTATGGCCACAGGTACATAGAGCAAGGTGGAAACAAAGGCCACTGCATAGAGAATATCAAGGAATTTTGAAGTGAGGGAGCTGCCTGAGTAATTGCACTGCCATCTTATCTACACAAAGCAAAAGGGTCTCCACCCTGCCTACAAGCAGAACGTAAGCTACCAGCTGATGGCACAGAGTGGCAGAATGGACTTGTCTCATTGAAATAGACAGCATCCTCCCCATAAACCAATAAAATGATATAATGCAAAGAAAGTGGAGTGGGAGCTGAGAGGGCGGTGAATCTTCAAGCCTCATGAATGAGGAAAGCTAATGATGCAGTCAAGGACGTGGGTAGAGCAGCTGGAGGACAGCTGAGGGCACAGAAGTGAGTCATGGTAACACTTCATAAAAGGCCGCCAGGATCTCACCACCTGCCCTCAGCTGGGGCTGGTGGAAGTTCTAAAAGTGTCCGAGAAGGGACACAGTTCTGAAGACAGCCTCTCTCCCTAAGTGTTTCTGGAAATGTGGGGAACAAACATCTTCTCTGGCCTCCGGAAGAACGTCCTAAGACTAAACTGCTTTCATCTTGGGAGATGCTGGCGTCAGAGACTCTGATTTTCTCCAGTCATTAGAGTTTATTGAAATCAGGGCAAGCTTTTTGCTAAGCTTTTCCAGTTTCCTCAAATGTGGGACATCAAATCTCTCCCACACGCCTGTCTCCACCCAGCTACACCTGGCAGCCCTCAGGGGCAGATGCTGTCAATTCCCATTTGTTAACATCAATACTCATCAGCAAAATTCCTTTTGTCGCATAATGTAATTTATTCACAGATCCCAAGGATTAGAGCACGAACACCTTGCGCTGGGGCAGGCATTATTTTGTCTACCACACTCAGCTTCCTTTATCTGTAAAATGATAATAATAATATTACCTACCTTGCAGAGTTAATACATATACATCTCTTAGAACAGTGCTTGGCATTCTCTTAAAGTTACATCCTGGGGCTTCCCTGGTGGCGCAGTGGTTGAGAATCTGCCTGCCAAAGCAGGGGACACGGGTTCGAGCCCTGGTCTGGGAAGATCCCATATGCCGCGGAGCAACTGGGCCCGTGAGCCACAGCTGCTGAGCCTGCGCGTCTGGAGCCTGTGCTCCGCAATAGGAGAGGCCACGATAGTGAGAGGCCCGCGCACCGCGATGAAGAGTGGCCCCCGCTCGCCGCAACTGGAGAAAGCCCTCGCACAGAAACGAAGACCCAACACGGCCAAAAATAAATAAATAAGTTAAAAAAAAAAAAAAGTTACAGCCTGTTGCTGCAGAGCACACCAGCTATAAATCCAGGTAAGATACAGCATGAGAGAGAGGATGGAGGAGAAGACCGTATGTTACGTCTCAGTGCAATGGAAAGGGTGTGAAGCCAGGAGCCAGGTCAATCTGAATTTGAATCCTGGCTTTGTGACTGATAGCTTCATCACCTTAGAAAATTAACCTTTTTTGAGCCCCAATTTCTTCATCTGGAAAAAGGAGACAATAAAATCCACTTTACACAGTCTATGGCAGGATTAATCATGATGACATATATAAAACTTGGTGAATAGTAGTACATGATCAGGTAATAAGTCCACTTGTCCCCCCTTATCACTTTTTTTTTACTTACATAAGTGCCATATCCCGGGATCTGTGACAGTGCAGAACATAATGTGTCATCTTACATTCTGCTATTGAATTCCTAAGATGACAATAAACTCATAATTTTTTCCTGCAAGTTGGCTTTTATACTCTTCCACTGTTACTTTTTGCCAATGAGCTCCACCTCCTTGCATTATTCCGGATTCCATCTCCTGTCATTAGATGGTATTTACTGTGGAAAGACAAACTCTTTGGAATACTAGATTCTGGAACCCTTAATAAGAATGCTAGATATTAAACATGGTCAAACTCATACACTGCACACCAAGCATTTTTGAATCATTCACTCTTTTGAAATTACCCTTCGCATGCATAGATTAACTCAATACAAATGTAGATATATATGACTGGTTCCTTAAAGGATCATGTAATTTCATTCCTTTAGAAATCCAAGCATGATATACCCAAAAAAGATATTTACTTATTATGATTAATTATCCTCCAAATAGTCTTCATTTATGCATTAAAAATCCAGTAGGACAGTAGTTCTCAAATTTTGTCACCCACTGGTATCACTTGGGAGTCTTAAAAAAAAAATCCATGTTTTTCTTTGCCACTTCCAGACATTACGACTTAATTGATACAGGATTTGACCTGAGCATGGGGTTTTTCCCAGGTGATTCTCATGTACAGCAAAGTTTGGAAACGGCTGTTTGAGGCTAGTATCTACCCAAGAGCCATTACAGAAAAGAAGTTTGTTTAATGTCATTCCGCTTGAGTTCACTGATTCATTCAGTAAATATCTGTATAAGACATTGGGAGACAGAACATTGTTAAAATGTATTGTTTTTAGTAGTACTAATTCATTTGTATTTTCTTTTATAATTAGGACGAGCACCTCAACTCATGATGAAGCATAGAATTTGTCAGTCAAATGAATTTTTTTGTCAGTAAAAAGGTAAACCTCACAAACTATATGACAGAATAGCCTGTATCACTTTCTCTTTTGTTTTTCTCTCTCAGGACACTCTGCTTCCAGCCACATACAAAAGTACAAAAGCAAGCCAAGTGGAGGGCTGTGTGCGTGTGTGTGTGCATGTGCATGTGTGCGTGTGTGTTCACATGTGTATGTGTGTACATATTTTTGTCGAGGGAGAGCCAGGCTTATTTATGGCTTGTAAAAGTCACATGACACAATTGTCCCCTCACGCCCTACCCCTTTCTACATTCGCCTCATTTCCTACTCATCCCAATCCCTTTTTACCCTCCCTTTCTCTCTTCCTCATCTCTACTCTTTGTAGAAAGAGCAGACACTCATCACTCAGGGGATTATGGAATGGGTGCCCACATTTTTCAGACTTATTTATTTGCTTAGGTGTGGTAGAATACATCTAATATGGGCTTTGCAGCCACAAAAAAACCTGTTAATATAAATATTTAGCATTAGCTGGCTACCTGTCTACTTAGGGGAATCACGTGAAGAACTTTAAAAAACAAAAACAAAAAACTAATGCCAATGCCAGGGCGCCAGCTCCATAGATTCTGGTTCAGTTGGTTTGGGTGAAGTCCACATTTAGGGCATTCATGTTTTGCCTTCTCCTTCGCCTTCTCCTTCTCCTTCTTCTTCTTCTTTTTCTCCCCCTTCTTCTTCCTCTTCCCCTTCTTCTTCCTCCTCTTCTTCTTCAAAGCTCCTCAGGTAATGCTCATATAGAACTTGAGATAAGTGCTGGAAGAAAAAGGTAATATATTTCCAGGCAGAGATGGGTCAAGGAATAAAATAACATTAGCAAATATATATGAATGCCAAAACCTGCACAGATATAGCATAAAACAATTGAAAGTGCATTCATTTAATTAAATCATACGAAATCATTGCTTCTGTGTGCGATCAATTCAAATCAATGGTTACTGAGTCAGCATCTACTATGTCCCTTGGTGATGCTACGTGGCTTTTTGTTAATACCTCCACTCTAGCTGTCCACTCAGTTGATTGTAACTCTTTCCCAACATGTTTGCTCCTCCCATGACTGGGAATTCTTGATGCAGACATCCCCAGCTTTTTTTGTGCTCTCAGGGCCTGACCAATAGAGTCTCACACATAGCTGGTGCTCACTGATTTTTTGTGGATTGAATGCAGAAGTGGGAAAGTAAATGAAACGTGGAGTGTCATGAACCATTCAGGAAAAGATACAGTCTGACTCCTGCATTCATGGAATTTATAATCTCATGTGAGAGTCACATGATATAGATCCATGGCACAATTAGAAAATAACATGGGACATCCTCCCTCAAAAAAATTTAATGAGATGCTAGAGGGAAGAGATATGGGGATATATGTATATGTATAGCTGATTCACTTTGTTGTGGAGCAGAAACTAACACACCATTGTGGAGCAATTATATTCCAATAAAGATGTTAAAGAAAAATTTAATGGCTAAAGCAGTTGTTAATGCAGTTGAGGGGAGAAATCTTTGAGTGGTCAAGAAGAGGAAAAATAAACATAGGACTAAGGCGTTAGGAGGAAGGCTTTGAGAAAGAAATGCAACTTAAACTCAGTGTGCAAGTGGTGGCAGAAGTTGAAGGGTAAGAACAGGAGCAGGCATTGTGTAAAGTGAGAATTAAAAGTGTGGAAATATAATGATGGAGGCCCAGTGTAACATCTGAATAAGGATCTTGTTGTCTGTGCAACTGACAACAGAAACATAGGTTTTTGAATAAATCATGTGACAATATACTCTGGATGAATGGGACTTGTTCACCACTATAGTCTTTGTTCCTAGAAGAATGTGTGGCCTATAGTAGGCTCTTAATAAATATTTGTTGAATCACTGATTAATGAATAAGTGACTAAATGAAAACATGCAGGAAGGCATGAAGAATCAGTATTCATCAGACATTTATTTATTGCTCAACATTTATTAAGCTCCAACTGCATGCCTGGTTACATGCTAGAAACTAGGGACACAAAGATGAATATAAATGTAGTCTTTATTGTTCTTATGGTATATTCCAGTGGTTCTCAAATTTTCATTTGCCTAAGAATCACCTAAGGAGCTTAGTAAAAATGCAGATTCTTGGGATTCACTCTCTAGAGATCCCAGAGATACTGACTGAAAATGCTGAGAGTGGGGCTTAGGAATAGGTCACTTCCTCCAGTCACCGGATATTCTGATGCCTCTGATCCAAGAATTATACTTTGAGAAATTCTCGCCTAGAAGAAAAGATCTAACAGCCAACTCACCAAAAGAAATCCCTCAATAACTGTGAATATCAGGTACTAGGTGCCATAACAGAGACTCCTTCAGGGAATGACAGGGGTGGTATCACTTGAACCGACTCCTGAGGAATGAGTCAGCTTCTAGAGAGTCGGCATGAGAAGAGAGAAGACATTCCTGGCAGAAGGAACAGCAGGGAGATGTGAAAAAACATAGAACATTCAGGAAACCGCAATTGGTTTGGTACAAGGATTTGAGGTATTTTGAGATGCACCGATTTCTCTCAATACTTGGCTGCTTGGTCTGGTGTTGTTAGGAAAGAAAGTACAAGCAATGCTCAAATCAGATGAACCAATTAAGAACTTAGGAACATCATGAAACAGAGAGACCACCACCAGGTGGCTATGATCATGTTTCTAAGAGTCTAACTCTGGTCCACTGCTTGATTTAAGTTCACATATTTTACAATTAGTTTGATGCTTAGTTCCCTAATTACAGGACCTTCAGTTCTCCAGTACCGGAAAAACTGGAATCGAAAAAGCAGAACAAAACACTTTCTTAGTACCTATTTCCTCTGTACCAAGAATGTTCTTTTGTTTAATCAAGAAAATGTGGCAATTCGCCTTAATTATCAAGAAAGGAGCAAATGATTTTCCAACTAAATACAAATCCTTTAGATGTACTTCTTAAAGGAGGAGTTTGGGCTGTTTATAAAAAGCTGTCGAACACAAACTTTTGTCCCTCCAGGTAAACCTGTAGGTTAATCTCTAACTTTACTGTCTGGAAAGAACACACAGAAAATGATCCTAACAACAATATCTAGTTGATTTTTTTATACTGATGCTCCTGATTCTCCTTTTTACATGAAACCTATGGGAGAAGAATTCCGTGAACTGGACGGAAAAGTACGATTCAGCTTGAGTCTACGAGACACATCCACCTGCATAATTTAGATGTTTCAGCTCAGGCAGGCTTGGTGATTCCTCAAATACAAGACAAGCCTGAGTAAAAGACTGTCAACCATAAATTGGGGGGATGCTAAGGACATAAGGTCCCAGGCTACCCAACTCTGAAAATAATTATTAATTTAAAACATAGATGCCCTCTGGGGTTTCTACAACTGTAGAACATTTGGAAGGGCCGTTCTCTCACTCAGCCTTGTGGCTTGGACGTGGGGACAGTATCTCCTCGGCTTCCTGGAGTGGATCACCACCATTCTAATCTAGCCACACATGGGGCTGATGGCACCAGTGCATGTTAGTGGGGCCCCTCAGAGGCTGAGGAGTGGGGAGTTGTTATTTCATCAATTGTGGTAGAAGAGGTTCCCAAGTGACCTAAAGGCAGGTTCAATTTCTTCTGCCACATTTATATCCTCACAGCCAAGGCCCTGCCGCACGTCACTGACCCTCGTATCTGGAAGAAGCGTCATTTAGGGGTGGTCCTCCCTACCTCAGCTCCTCTCTCGCGGGGATGCAGTTACTCCCACCCCCTGAAGCATTTCATGGTCTTTTTTTGAAGGACAAAATAGTTTCTTTCACATATACAACCTGCCGCAAGATCCTATTCCTCTTAACAACCAGAACAGTTGGGTAAATGTTTCTACCTCATTCAGTGCTCTTTTTTTTTTTAACCGTCTCCTGTTTCCACACCAAACATACTGGGCTTCACTGTGCTAGAGAGTTCACTGTTCCTGTTTATCCCTTTGAATCTGGAAGCAAATTAAAAGGTATGAGTTCTGACTTATTTTGGTGCCCGTGACCAAAAGTGGGGTCTTCATCTCCCATCCCTAGGATCCTATTTGGGGATGCCCCAACTTGAAGAGTCAAGTCACACTTACAGGAGCCTCAGGTCACTGGATTGAAATAGGCATCTCCGAACCTGACTTCCCTCTTTGGTCTTGTTCTCTAGCATTGCTTCGTTTTTTTCTCTCTTCTTCCTCTTGAAGTATTTTTATTTATAGCCAAATCACTGGCAAGTTGAAGGGAGAAGTAGCCATATGATCGTTTCAAGTCCCAGTTGGGTCTGATTTCCCAAATTGTGCCTCATAGCATTTCGTGGTATTTTTCTTCACAGAAGTCTTAACAATTGTGTAAGTCTTTCCCCTTCCTGTGCATGTGTGACCAGCATACAAATCCTAGTAACTATATACATCACCAATCACCAACAACCTTTGCAGCGCTACCAGGTTTTATCCCAAAAAGGCACAGTCATTTACACCGTCACGACGACTTATAATTCTTAAGGCCGGACCCGAAAAGTCATGGAGTAATTGACAGCCATTGTTTCTCGATCTCCAAGGCCAGGTACCCTATGGCAGATGCTATTTGTACATTGCTCCCCATGAAGGACCCCTGCAGACAGTTTCCGTTCAGGGTAATGGCTTCCTGCAGCTTTATACCTTAGAGCATCTGTTCAACTTATATTCAGCCTGTGCTTAGAACAGGCAGGAAATGCCAAATAGTAAGGTGTCAGGAAGGATTCTTGCCTATTGAGGAAGAAAAGATTCCTTGTCCCTCTTTGGACAATTCTGAAGTGTGTTCTGCACAGTTTCTCAGAGGGTCCCCTGTGGGACCGAACCCCAGTGACCCTTAGCCATCACCTGATGATGAACTCACCCTTCCCTGGTTTTTCTCCCTACCCTGTCTGCCTTCCTCATGTTGTTGGCATACTTTCTGGGATCACCTTCAAAATAAATATACACTGAAATCCTTATCCCTGGGTTTGCTCTAAGGAGTACCCAAACGAAGACAGATCCCAAGCAAGTCTGGGACCTGTCCTAACCACAACCCAAATCATTCTCCTTAGGATCAGGAACTACAATACCCAGCGGTCTATGGTTTCTGGCAGCATGTAGCCTTGACTAGGGTTTCCAGTGAATGACTGATAGCACTCTCCATACCAGTAGTGGTTCACCTGATCACCAGTAATTCCTATTTTGCCAGGCAAAACAAAAAGACCGTGAACCAACACAAGCGTACCTGCCTTCGACCAAGAAAGGTTCCAGGTCCTTAATAAAAGGTTTGTACACGAAGGCTGGAAAGAATGCCAACTTCTGGCCTTTTCTCTCATGAGTTTCTTAGACATTCTTATTATTCTCATATGAGGCTGCATTTACCTTATTCTCCTTCAGGAGCATCAGCTTTTGAATGATGCTTCCCTCAAGGGCTGTACTGCCTATTGCAGAGT